>NW_020209333.1:0-13437 GCF_003025095.1 Trichoderma harzianum CBS 226.95 | reverse complement strand
GTCAGCGAAGATTTCCCGGGCTAGATGACGGAACATACTTGACTGCCATGTTCTTCTCCCATCTATCGGCTACGATCTTCTTCGAGGTGGTGATAGCTGTAGCATTGCTGACTGCCATGCCAGTGAGTCTAGGTTGACTGCATAGAAGCGAGGGACCTACCCAGAATGTCGAGGCTGCTAACCCTTTTCTTCACATCTTCCGCCAACTCGGTAATGCTCCTCAGATCCGTCAGGTCTAATTGTAGCCATTCCACCGCTTCAGGAGCGATTTCTGGGTACTGGAGGAAGGAATTTCGCGCCTTCATTGCGCTCTTTGCGGATCTTGTCGTGGCGTAAACTTTAGCTCCATGCTGCGCGAGCTGGCGAACAATCTGGAGCCCAATGCCGACACTACAGCTGATGAGCAAGTATTCCCAAACAGAGCCGCTTGTCTAAAATTAAATACCTTGCGCCTGTTACAACAGCGACCTTGCCCCGGAGGCTTGGCATATCGGTTGTTGGGATCCAAGCACACATTGTAAACGGTGTAAACTTGGCAGCTTAATCGATGGTAGGTAATCAAGTACTTTGGCCAGAGCAGTGGCAGTGGGGACATGTTGTAGTGACCAGGCTTTATTTGAAGGGGAAAAAATAAAACTTCTGCCGTGTAACTCAATTGAGCGTAAATATGTGACGGGCGAACTCGTCAACTTCCATAGCAGGGATCCCTCGCTTTGCTACTTCCTCTCCGCTAAGACTGTACTCGAATAATGGATCCGTCGTTCTGGCAATACTTGCCCAGGCGGCGGATGAGGCAGCACTCCAGAGGCTGGCACGGGCCGTGAAGCAGATGTCGCCGCCACAGGCATTGATCCAGTCTCCTTTGAGGCTGCGGTACATTCCTGTAGACACCAAACATAATAGCCACGTCCGGCGGATTGATTCGCAGATAAGAAAGGCCCGATGAAGGTCCGGGATGGGATCGGTATCCGATCCGGCACCATCTAGGGCAAGAGCAGGTTCGCAAGGGAACAGCTGCGCGAGGCTGGACTCCTGCTCAGCCGACGCTAACAGCTCGGTTTTCCAGCGGTGGAGAGTTTCTATCCAGCCATTGGCCTTAGCCTGACGGGATATTGAAGCCGATGAGAGGGCGAGAATGAGGTGGATGAGGAGGGCCTGGGTGCGGGCCAAGTGGTCCTTGGCTGTCATTATGTTGAGGGGCTGGCGGACCAAGGTAGCTTGTTGGGCGATTAGTTTTTCAGCATATGATATCGTTGTACTATCAGTCATGTTTTGATTTTCAGTAGAGATCCCAATTGAGACTGCAATGGCAGCATAGGCATCTTGAATACAGTCTGGTATTTCTCGCGGCGGGTACAGCTGGCGGTGGATGAATGGGTTGTGCCCCTCTCTCTGGAAGCGGACAAGCCATCTCTGAAGTCCGCGGAAGAATTCTGTAAAGACTTGCGGTGATGGTAGAGGACCAGGCGGGTGGTAATGATGGACGACAACCCAGGTGGAGGGCGGTGTGAACCATTTCAATTCCATACCAGACAGGGTGTGTAATTTGGCGAGGGTCACTATGGACGGGGCTTGCGCCGACGATGACGATGATCCAGAAGCTTGGTGACTGCGGGCTATCCCTGATGAAGCCTCTGGGCTAAATGCATCGCATGGCTGTATTGGTGTAGAGTGGACATCAAAAGTTTTCTGCCTCCCGCTGTTGCTGTGCCGGGAACCGAGAGAGCCGCGATCAGACAGGTCCTGCGAGAAGGGATATGCACACTCAACTCCATGGTCGATACATCTGGTGCAGCTGGGGAGCGTCCGGTCACACCGTCTCTTACTGCTTTTGCAGTTGAAACATGACTTCTGTTTAGAGCTGCGCTGCATCGTGAAGATCTGGAGCACCGACTCTACCTCTACCTAACTCTTTTGTGTACTCCACAGGTGGTACGCCTTGGTCATGGGACCAATATAACTTGTCTACCTTGGCATCGGATGCCGCCTTGAACTTGACCTTCCAGAAATCTGGCCCTTGATCTGAGCCAACCCACCTACCTCGGCGCGACAGCTCGTTTCGCAGTGCGAGCCAAAGAAAGGTGTCATCTTCATAGTGATTCAGCTCAAACTTCTCTGAGTCCAGGCCTTGAAATGCCCAGTGAAGTTTGCCTTACTCCAAGGTGTTCGCGATCTTAAAAGTACGGATGTCATCCTAATTCGTCCCGACGTACTCTTCAAGGTCTCTTGCCACAGTATCGTTCTTTCGCGTATCCTCAGATTAGCCACAGGTCTGGTTTTTTTAATGTCGAATGCTTAGAGAAAGATAATGGATAATATATCCTTATATTTAGTATTTGAAAAGAAAGCAATAGCGCTGTCTACTATTTGAAATTTCCATATATCATTTCATTATCTCTAATTCTGAGAGACATAGAGGGCAGCAACAAGACACTGAAGGGCGCTGCTCTGGCTGCTGGCCGTAGCAGAGCCAAGAACGTAGGGACCACCCCAATCAGCTCCATTAAAGCAGTCTCCTGCCTCCACAGCGAGATCATTTTGCCAAATGGACTGGGCGTTCTTTTCCAAGAACGCCTTGTAGGCAGGGAAAGGCTGGCTATGGTAGAGCTTTTGGAGATTCCTAGCAAAGACACCCTTGAACTGGAGGTTATCACCGCTGCAGCTGTGTGACAGATCGCAGCTGTCAGCAAGAATGCCGTTATTGTCAACCAGGTGAGCCATAGTAGCATTGGCAATCCGACTGGCTGATGTGAGGTAAGATGAGTCTCCCGTGGCGATATAGAGGTCTGCAAGACCACCGATGATAACACCCTGGTTGTAAGTCCAAGTTGGCTGGTTATTATCATTCACACAGGTGTTACCATTTACAGCATCATTGACAAGACCTTGGCTGTTGATGAAGCCAACCTTTTGGAACCAGGCCCAAGCTGTTTGTGCGGCACTTAGGTATGTCTGCTTTTGGCTGCTGGGGACACGGTTGGCGAGACTAGCACTGATGGCAAGGTACAGTTCTATTATTCTATGTAAGCCTATTATATCTTCCTGTTGTCATCCGCGAGACGGAGAAAGAACTTACCATTGGGAATAGCTAACGGGTTGTCGGTCTTAGCTTCGCCTTTGAACCAAGGGAGACCGCCACAGTTGAGATTGCCCCAACCAGCATTCATATCCTGCCAAATGGCAATAGATTCTGTGAGATAGTCCTGGTCTCCGGTGAGATCGTAGACATCTTGCCACGCCAAACCCCACCAACCTTCGTCGTCGCTACATATTTTCATTGCCCATCAGCCTCCATTCTATTGTTTATATTCCTTTAAAGGAGCAAAAATACTTACTAGTGACTTGCTAGAAAGCCTTGTTCTCTCTTCTTGAATTTGCTCGGAATGCTGCTCGCTGATCCCTTGGGCACAACAATCTTACGGCCGGTGCTGTCTAATTGTATGACACCGTGAGAAGGTTGACCTCCCTTGAGATATGTGTTTTGCCACATCGCAGCGGTTCTGCTCTTGACACCACTATCGAGCGCAGCGAGGCTGGCAACCGCTGTGATCATGACACCAGCTTGCCAGAAGTAGTAGGCCCCATTAGGATAAAGGAAGAGACCGATATCTTCGTCATACCATCGGAGGAGTTGGTCACTTGAAAAATGAATCATTAATACAAGCTCGAGGAAAAAGTCATTGGGCAGAAGGGTAGTGAAGGAAGCTCGGAAATATTAGGAAGCTTACTTGGAGCAACCAGCGTTGACATCATAGGACGTGTTATCAGCATAGGCTCCAGCCGCAACCAAGGCGGTCAAAGCAAGAAGCGTCTTTCTTGCCATAACGCATCTAAAGATTTCCAAGAAGATGTAACTCGATATAATGACAAGTCTCAAAGAACCACCTCCCACATTAATTGACGCGGGTGCTGCGACATCTAAATTTATACCCACCTATGTCCTTTTATCCTTTTTAGATTCATAGTTAATCTAATAAGGAAATGATGTTCCTTCAATGAAAGAAATAAAGTACCCCATACTTCAGTGCAATTCACGCCTGTGTGAGTATATTTGTGAAACGTCGTATTCCGGTATGCCGTGGTCACGAGGAACCTAGGCAACAAGCGAAACAACTCCCTGTACTATAGGCCATATACGAGACAGGGGAGCCGGCAGGCTATCAATACGAAAAGCATGTATAACATTCCTTTACAATCCTCTTATAGCTAGCATTAGTATTGATTCAGCCTGTTTGTGAAGGCCCGATGTTAATACTATAGCCAGCAGTTGTTAGCCCACTTTTTGGCACTCATGGCAAGGCTAACAATCCCACTAACAAATGATCGTCAAGACGCAGTTTATCTTCGATGGCTACATTCGACTTGTATGTCCCTGCGTCTCCACTTCATCGTTCTTCTCTACTTCGATTATGCGCACGTATGACAAATACTTCATATGTATAAAGCTTAAACTTGCTAAGAGATAGCGGCAATGAGCCACATAGAAAGCACTACTAAATTACAGTAGATCCTGTAAAATAGCGTCAGGCGACTGCAGGCACCAAGACATAGGATAACGATACATACATTATCCACGGCGACATTAGGCGCTAGCCAGTCATGTATTGACGCAAGATATGACCAAATGGGTTATCCTTCCTAATATAGACAAGTAACATTTATGCATCCGATTTCAATTGCTCCTGTCGTGGCCTAGCCATTGAATGTTTGCATGCTCTCATTGGCGCGGGAGTTTTTCTCATATCCCATGTCAATTTGCGGGGGGAGACCCCAACAGTTGAATTGTTTAGGGACTAAATTTGAATTTGATAAGATGGTAGGGGAAAAATAGAGACAGCAAACCAAAATAGAGCCCCTAACATTATCTTGTTTACACTACTAGGACTAACAAGCGGTATTTCGCCTACTAACGAGGGGCAATTGACTATGCAATCATTAAATACTAATACCAGTATTAAAGACACGAATAATTTCTTTTTTAGGCCAGCTCAAGGTGGAAGGTGTTGGCAAGTGCCTGTTTGTCTATATTCCTTTGTCCCACATATTCAGTAGAAGCTAGGCCCAACACTGCAATTCTGAATCCTTCTATTTGCGAAAAATCCTCTCAACAATACTCTACAGAGTTATTGTGGCTGCCTAATGCTACTGAAATCCAGGGTATCGATTACATTTCCCGGTGATTCGAAAACAATAGTTTCAGCGCCTAAGCCATTCCACTAAGACCCCAATTGTAATTTAAGGGACAGTATTCGCAATTTATAGGTTTTCGATTGGTTATCGTATTCATGCGGGATGTCTTATTAAATATATGATGAAAGAGAAATGTCAGATTATCACTATCCCTGCTGCTTAAACTATTTAACTAAAGAGACCAGTATAGAAAAAGCAAACAACTGCTCCCTAAGCTTTTCGGCTTCCTGATTTAACTAATGCCCCAATATATTAAAGGAAAAGCTATCCCCACGATCTCTGCACTTCTTTTGTATATTGCAAGCATTGAAATCCCATTGTAATTGCATATCATGCAGACAAAGAGTTTCGCTGCACTGGCACTTGCCATGGGCCAGTTCATAGCAGGAGCATCTGCCAACTCGGGATACGCAGGAAGTTGCACAAATATACAAATATATCCCCCGGATGGCAACACCAACTACTGGAAGATTGCTGCAGATTGCAAAAATAACGCAGGGCAGACTAATCTTAATACCAAAGTCAACATCGATTCATGCTTTAGCAACTCGAACGGATCTCTTGTTGCTCAGCTAGAGTAAGAACTGCCTTTCAACGTTAATCAGTTTAGAAGACATTACTCACATGCTATATATAGTGGCTCTTTTGGGTTGTCTTGTACGAATATAATACTCACGGGCACGGTTCTCAGCGCCAGTTGTCGCAACCAAGGAGGCGCCAGTGTCGATACATCAATAGATACAAGTGAGTTGATTACAAGCATAACATGCTATTGCTTCTATTGTTTTTATTAACATTACTACAAAGATAATGTTATTGGAAATGCAAATGGTGCCCTGTATTGCTTTAACCAGGGAAATTTATAAGGGGGGGAGGTCAGCTTCGATTGCTACAACTCCCTATTCTTACACAACTGAAAGATAATATCTTAGTGTAAATGGGAAGAGAATACAAAATCATCCAAACCTTGGATTAAATGCCGTCTTTATTAACAAATACAGGCTCGTAGGAACTTGTTATCTAAGTTACTCTAGATAAGAGGTTTATTATACCAATAGTACGCGTAACTAGTCACAATAAGCTAAGCTATACTGCATGTTGAACGCTTGAGTGTCTGTTGTGAAATTATTATCTGCCTTTGATGGCACTTGATTTGTATATTGGTGTTGCAACTGTATGTTCTTTACCATTGGCCACAAGCAGCCTAGCAGTAAAAGCTGAATACTGTTTATTCTCCCTTCCACCTTACAACGCATTGACAGCTTGCCTCGCTCTATCATTATTGTGTTCTTTCTCCAAGAATCGTATAGTAAGAGCCCATGACTGTTTAGCTCTCCGGGCATATTGCTCTGGGACAGTTGGGTCTCCACCAAAAAGTTTCCTGTTGAATATCTCCATGCTTGCCCAGCCACAATAACCAATGTGCTGGACCAGAATAGCAAGAATCCTGCCGATCGGGAGACATCCCTCGTTCTCAAATGGGAATAATCGGGAATTCCTTGACCAGCTCATCCTGGGTGGCATTTTTTCATCCCAGAACTCATGTCCCGGACCAAGAGGCGGGGATAATTCTCTGTATCTCCAATCTGGATGTAAAAAATCTTTTGAGGATCAAGCTCTTGTGTCATCCTTTCCAGTGTAGCTATGAGGCCAACCTCTCCATTTTGAAGACATCCAAAGGCTGATGTTGGATCTCCCCAGACTCTTGCAGCGTATACTTAATTAACTTAATAATTAATTTTATTAAGTTATTTTTAATTAATTAGTTGGTCTGTTGTTTATTTATAATTACTTACTTAGGGTATTTTTTTTTGCAGCTATAAGAGCTAGTTTATAATATAAAAGCACAGGGTTTATTAATTTCTTACCCCTGTCTAAACATCTTTAAACTACCTCATACTTAGTTCCTCCAAAAATCGGCGCCATTTGGCCAGGCATCTCATGCTCGATGAGCAATTTAAATCTCCACCCAGTGCAATGGCCAGGCATCAATATAGAGGGCTCCAACTGCTTTAGGTCGTCCATAGTACGGCGCATCTTCTCATTGCTTGCATCGGCAAGATGATACCCTCCAATTATCGCGTAGATAGGGCTGTCGTCTAAAGACTTGGCATGCTTCGCAATATTGATCAGCCCAGCATGGCTGCAGCCTGTGAAGATGACTAGACCCTTGCCTGTGCGGTACATCAGTGTATGATCCCCCACCTAGGAGGTTTTCCAAGGCGTGAACGAACCTTTGATCTTGCACATGACGAAACGCATGGCGGGGGGCCTTAAAAGCTTCAAAAATTTGCATTATGTATGTATTAAGCCAGCTGTATGTAGACCAAAACTCCGCAGAGGCAACCAGCTGCATTGTCTTTATTGAATGTCCAAGTTTTACCCTAACGAGTGCTTTTCGAGGAACTCCTGAACCTCTGCGTTGAATCTATCACAATCTTCCATGAACAGAAAGTGGCCGTGACCTTCCCATACTGAGATCTTTAACAGCGGCAGGTGGTGTAACCACTGTTGATCTATCTTTGCCAATCTTGGAGTTGTGATAAGCAGGTCCGGTATATCATACACATCTTCCCACCGCCACGCATGCGGTAGAAAATTTGTAGTGATTGCATTGACCCGAACGTGTGTCTTTGTTCTTAGCATTGTGCTACGGATTGCAGCACGCATTTCCGCTGTGGTGCGATCGGTCCCGAATCCTTCAATTTTCGCTTCAAAATATTCATCGTCTCGAAGCCGCTCCACCAACTTCTTTCTATCAACTTCAGGAAGATAGTTTTCTGAATTGATGAAGAATGAGTCCACATAAACAATACTAGCCACAGTAGATGGGTAAAGACGAAGAAGCATTGTCGCAATAGGCCCACCCAGACTGTGCGCGACCAAAACGCACTGGGCCAGATCTTCATTCTCGAGGACTGTCTTGATAGCTCGAGCAAAGAACTCGTGGCTGTACTCGGTTTGAGGTGCACTGCTTTTGCCATGACCAGGCAGATCTATGAAGATGGCTCGATGCTGACGAGAGAGAGCCCCCTGTCTACCCCAGAGAACGCTGCTGCAGCTCCAGCCATGAATGAATACAAGTGCCTTTCGACCAGAACCGCTCGTATAATATGCAATATTGAGGTCCTGGTATGATGTTCTTTTCATTACACCCATTTCCATGTTGGGTTGCCTATCGGACAGCTCTGAGGCAATCTTCGAGTTGCTTCCGTATGTATATATTAAAAAAAAGAAAAAATCACAACCTAAATGTACTGGTAACAAGTTCACAGTTTTATCTTTATTATATGAACTCTACAATATATAACTTTTGGGAACCAACACTAGTAGGATTTGATGGTGTCCATTGCTGGTGTAACGGAAAAGAAATTAGCCGCGGGGCATACGTGCTGCCACGGCATTCTTGCAAAGTATCCCAAAGACAGATCAAAAAGTATATTTATTTATTTATTTTATTATTAACGTCTACTAAGTAAGCTAGTTATATAAGTCCTTATTTAGGTACTAAGACAGTAGGAGCCGCTAAGTTTAAATCGGGCGTTTACTACGTTTTAATATAATAAAGGAAATAGGGGAGTATTAATCTATTTTACGTATTTATTTTTATAAGGGGGGGGCTGTATAAGCTTATTTCCTTTATTAGTTTTTAAAAGTCCTTATACCCTTTATTACTAAGGAGGTATTAAATATAAGTAGTTTTAAAGTATACTTTTTTCTTTAGTATATTAAGGAAAAAAGGGGTTATTATATAATACTTTATAAAATACCTTTATATCTTAAGTTTATTATATTTATAAATAAGCTTAGTATTATATTTAAATCTTTTATAATATTTTATAAAGTCTTTATATTTAAACTTTTTAATTAGTAGCTTATATAAAATTAAGTATAAGAAATATAATTTTAAAAGTATAAAAAAAGCTTTATAAAGGCTTTATTTACTAACTTTATAAAACTTTAAGTAGTTATTATTTTAATTATTATTTTATATTTTTTTATATTTTTTTTTTACTTATTTTTTAATAAAAGTAATAGTAAAGTAATTTCTTAAGTGATAAAAAAGTTTTAAACTTTTTTTTATTAATTAATTAACTTTTTTATTTTTTAGTATATTTTTATAGCCTAAGACTTAAGTAATTTTTATAATTACTTATAAAAGTAGTCTTTAAGTAATTTAATATAGCTTTATATACGCTTTTTAAAATAAAGTAAAAGTTAGTTTTAAAATTCTATTTACTATTATTAAGTTATTTAAGAAAAGTAAAAATTTTTAAATATTTAGGTTTATAAAGGTATATATTTTAACTAGCTTTATAACTTTAAAAATACCTACTGCTTTAATATTATAAACTTTTATATTAGTAAAGGGATTATATATTATAGTTTTTTTAAAGTTATAGTATATAATAGCTTTTTATTTAATATTATTTTATTTATTTTATAACTTATTTAAGTAAGTAAAAAAGGTAAACCTAAGGAAGTTATTAAATAGTTTTAAGTATTTCTCTACTACTTTTAACTTTAATAAGCTTTTAAAATCTAAGCCTACTTAAACTACTTTATTATTTTTAGTAAATAAAAAAAGTTAAATTATTTTTTTTACTAAGGCTATAGTATATTATAATTAAATAAGGGAAACCTTAGGGGGGAGTTTTTTATTAATATATTTATTAATTAGGTAGTTTTTATTTAAATTTATAAAGTAAGCTACTATATAAAGTTTAATTTATATTACTTATACTAATACTAAAGGAACTCTTAATTTTTTATATATAATAAAGAGGTTAGTTATTTTTTATATAAAAATAACTACTTTAGCTACTGCTTTAAATAAGGGTTTTAAAATTATAGTTAATTTTATTAAATTTATTTTTACTTATTTATTTAAGTTTATTATATTTTATTTACTTTTATTAAGCTAAAAAGCCTTTATTTTATATAAGGCTATAGAGGTAACGTAGGCCTTAGTTACTATAGTTATTATATTTAGTAAGGATTTTTTTTATATTTTATTTAAAAATCTTAGGAAGTTAACTACTTTAAGGGCTTTTATTTTTATAATCCTAAGATATTTTTTAAAAAAAAGCTATAAGTTTAAGTATATTTTTAATTAATAAACTAAGTCCTAGGGGATTATAATTTTTTCTTTAAAGTTTACTTTTTTATTATATACTTAGGATTTAGTTTTATAAAAGTATATAAATTTAATTTTATTTAAGTTAAAAAAAACTATATTTTTATTACCTTAGTTTAAGGTATTTTTTAGTTTTTACTAAAGTTTTTAAATAGTTTTTTTAGTATTAGTTTTTACTATTATAATATTAATATTATTTATATATTTAAAGTAAATATTAAGATTATTAAGCTTTAGGCTAAGGAAAAAGTAAAATATAAAAATAATAAAGGAAATAGGAAACCTTTATAAAGCTTTATATTTTAGCTTTATTTTTAAAAAAGTAATCCTATAGCTATTTTAAATAAAAGCTTTATAATTACTTATAAAAAAGTAAATTTATTTTATAAAAAAAGGGGGTTATTTTTATTCCTTAAGTTTATATACTAGGTAATTATATATAATAATATTAAATATACTAAAGATATTAAGTATAAGGAGAAAGATAATAAAACCTTAGGCTAAGGTAACTTTAGTATTATATAATAGATAGGTAACTAAGTTTATTATAAACCTTTTTAAAAAAGCTTTATAATATTATTTTAATAATATTTTATATTTTATTACTAAAGAAAAGACTTTTTTAACTAAGAGTTTTTTAAGGCTTTTACTTATATAAAAAAGTAAGGAAATAAATTTATAACCTTTATATATAGTATATACTTTTTTTAACTTCCTTAGTTTAAAAATAATAGTAATTTTTATATTTTAAAAAGGAAGTAGGTAATATTTTATTATTAAGTATTTATAAAAAAAGTTAATTATATATTTATTAATAATAAACTAGGTAAATTATAAAAAAGTAATAGAAATACTATTTATACTAAGTATAATATTCCCTAACCTTATTATAGCTTTTTTAACCTTTAATTTTAATACTATTTAATTTTAATAAATATTTTTATTAATAGGAAAATTCTTTTCCTATAGGTTTAAAATATCCTTCTTTATTATTTTATACTTAAGGAGTTTATTTTTAAGGAAAGTTACTTTTTTTATAAAGTTTAAAATATTTTTATCCTTATTTATTAAAAGAGGTAGTTAAAAATAGTCTATTACCTTACGCTATTTAGCTACTAATTAAATATTCTTAGTAGTACTAGCTTCTGCTATAATTTTATTTTAGTAAGCTTACTTATTATAGTATATAATATTTTTAAGGGTTTTATAAGCTTTTTTTTAAGTAGGGGAGCTATTTATTATTTTTTTATAAATTTTATAAATTACTTTATACTTTTCTAACTATTATAATATACTATAACTATTTTAGTATTTAATTTTACTAACCCCTTTTATAACTTACTTAAAAAGGTTTTATAAAGCTTTAGTATATTTATTTAAGTTAGTTTTTAATAATATAATTAAGTTAATTATAAAAAGGGTTTAAGTAAAGGAGTATATAAGTTAGCTAAAGTTTTTTTAGTATTTTAATAAAATATATTTTTTCCCTATCCCTAGGGTTATTTTAAAGAGCTTAAGTAGGTTTATAATTATTATATAGTAGTTTAACTTTATATTAAAAAAGTATTTAACCTTAATTAACGTAAGGTAATTTATAAAAATTAAGTTAATATATTTTCCTAAGTATTAAGTAGGTATATTTATTAAAGCTAAGAAAAGGTTATACTTTTCTATTTATTTTATAATTTTATTACTTACTAAATTTATACCTTTACTTAATTTTTAAAGTTAATATAAGGTATTAAAGTTATTTATAATAATTAAATAAAAGGGGGGAGGATTTTATTTAATAAAGGTTTTTATAGTTAAGTTTACTAAAGCCCTTTAGTAAATATTAGTAATAATATAGTTATATACTTTTATTTAATATATATATTTATTTTTTAGGCTTAGGGGAGAAAGTTATTTATTAAAGAAGTTTAAAGAAATTTTAATAAATATAAAAACTAAGGGTTTAGTATTTTTTTAACTATTTAAGGGGTTATATATTTAATATTTAAGGTAATTTTTAATTTACTTTTTATTTAATACTTTATTTTATTAAGCGTAAGGTTTTTAAATTAGTATAATATTATAGTTACTTTTTTATATTAGTAATAAAGTAATATTTTAATATAAATTATTTTTTTTAATATTAGTTTAAAAATTTTTAAAATTAATATTTTTTTAATAGCTATAATAAGGCCTATTATTTATAAGCTTATATTAAAAAGTTTATTAATTTTAAAAAAAGTATTAAATATATTTTTATTACCTTTAGTTTTTTTTTTTTTATTATTTAAGCCAGCTCTATAGACTACTAACTTAATAAAGGAGGTTCCTTTATAAAAATCTTTTTTATTTAAGTTAACTTTAATAATAACTTTTTTAGCTAAAGCTTAAGGGGGGAAGGGTAAAGCTAAACTAAAGATTAATAACTTTATATAAAGGCTTATTTAAGTTTTTAAATTAAATATTTTTTTAATATTAAAGGCTAGGGTAGGAGTAAATTTAAGTTTAAGTAAGTTAGCTTTATTATATTTTTACTAACCTAATTCTTAAATTACCTAAAGTTAGGTTTTAGTTATTTATACTTTTTTCCTATTTTTAATAATTAATTTAATAAGGTATTTTAAGAAGTTTACTATATAAAAGCTATTATAGTTAATATACTAAAGTAAGGATAAGTAATTAACTATAGTATTATTATATTTAAAAAATAATTTACTATATTTATAATATTTTTTAATCTTAGTATAATTCTATAGATTATAAAATTTAAAGTACTATAGATATTAGGTAACCTAAGGAAGCTAAACTTAGATTTCTACTAAAAGAAAGTTACTAAAGAGTTTAAAGCTAGGTTTAATATTTTTATTAAAGGAAATAAAGTAGTTATATATATTAAAGGACTTTTTAAAGTTAGTTTTATAATAAAAAATAAATAAACTTTTAATCCTTACCTTAGTATATACCTTTTTTAAGATTAATATATTTATAAAGTAAGTCCTGCTTATATTAGTATACGTTTTTAAGATATTATATATAAGAAAAACCTTTTATAAATATACTTTTTTAATTTTTAAATTATTATTTTTTACTATTAGCTAAAGTATAATAATTTTATTTTT
>NW_020209332.1:0-13526 GCF_003025095.1 Trichoderma harzianum CBS 226.95 | reverse complement strand
AAATAGAAAGGCTATAATAAAATAGAAAAATTATAGTAAACTATTAAGGACTTTAAATACTTAAAAAACCTTATAAATAACTTCCACCGAAGTCTAAGTTTAGTAAAGAAGGGTTAAAAGCATCTTAATTAATAGCGTTAACCGCAGAACCTGCAGTCATAGGATTAGTTAGATTAAGTAATAATATTACAGCCTAACGAGCAGCCTCCGCTTCCTTACGCTTAACCTTATCTAACTCCGCTAAATTATTAATACCCTAGGATACCGCATACGCCGCCTTTTTAAACTATTCCTTACGTTATTTCCGAAGATAAATAACTTTAACTATAAAATTTACAATTTCCTCTTTAATAGCTTTAACCTTATTATTAAGCTAATTGCACTAATAGGAAATATATAATAATTATTAAGGTATAAGAAATACCTTATAATAAGATTTATAATCCTTAATATACTTTAAGCAGCAACCTAAGTTAACCTCGGAAGCTAAATACTAAAATCCCTTTTTTTTATAATAAAAGCAGGGTTTTATCTTAATAGATTGCAATAATATAAAAGCAGCAAGGGCCATACTCCTATTAAGTTTTTTCTTTTTTTTTTTTATATTAGCTAAGTTAGTAGATTTTTAAATATAAAAAGTTATTTTAGTAATAAATAGGTAATAAAATAAGAAGAATACTTATAAGTAGGAGGTATGGATACTTATATACTAGATTACCTAGTCTTAGGGATAAGACTAATAGGAGGGGAGAATTATATTACGACCCAGCTCTTATAGTTGTAATAAGGGGCCTATAGGGTAGGCACTCCCAGATTAACATCAGGCCGCGTAGCTAATTAAAAAGCAGTCGACAAAAATCAACGTTAATTTTAATTAACGTAGGAATAAATTAATTAAAATTATAAGTAATTCTATTTAACTCTAGAATATATAACTGGATATATAAGTCTACTTTATATTACTTATTAAAATACTTAAATAGCTAGTTATTATTATAGCGTTTATAATATAATTAGATTAGAATACAGATATTTACTTTTATTTATATTACTAGCTGGTGATAAAATTGCCCGTTACTAACCTAATTGCTTCGCTAACATAAACTATATAACTACTCTAAGGTTTATCCCTTAGAAACAGCTAACCTATAGTGCCTATAGGACCCGGTTCGTCACAAAGACTCTTATTATACCTACTCTCATTAACGTAAATTAACTGGCAAGAATCAAAGAATGATCTTTCGTATATATGGTCGGCTCTTAAGTCTGGGTTATGCTCCTTGGTAATATTTCTTATAATTTTTTATATAATCTACGCTCTTTAAAGCTTTACTTACGCGGAAACGAGTTACATTAGTATTAAACTCCTTGCGGAGAAACGCCACTATTATTTATTTATTTATTTTATTATTAACGTCTACTAAGTAATCTAGTTATATAAGTTTTTATCTAGGTACTAGGACAGTAGGAGCTGCTAAGTTTAAATTAGGTATTTACTACGTTTTAATATAATAAAGGAAATAAGGAAGTATTAATTTATTTTATATATTTATTTTTATAAAGAGGGGGTTATATAAGTTTATTTCCTTTACTAACTTCTAAAAGTCCTTATACCCTCTATTACTAAGGAGGTATTAAATATAAATAATTTTAAAGTATACCTCCTTCTTTAATATATTAAGGAGGAAAAGGGCTATTATATAATACTTTATAAAGTATTTTTATATCCTTAACTTTTTATATTTATAAATAAGCCTAGCGTTATATTTAAATCTTTTATAATATTTTATAAAGTCCTTATATTTAAACTTTTTAATTAATAGCCTATATAAGATTAAGTATAGGAAATATAGCTTTAGGGATATAAAAAAGGCTTTATAAAAGCTTTATTTATTAGTCTTATATAACTTTAAGTAGTTATTATTTTAATTATTATTTTATATTTCCTTATATTCTTTTTTATTTATTTTTTAATAAAAATAATAATAAAGTAGTTTTTTAAATAGTAAGGGAGTTTTAAACTTTCTTTTACTAATTAATTAGCTTTTTTATTTTTTAATATATCCTTATAGCCTAAGACCTAGGCTACTTTTATAATTATTTATAAAAATAGTCTTTAGGTAATTTAATATAGCCTTATATAGGCTCCTTAAGATAAAGTAGAAGTTAACCTTAGTATTTTATTTACTACTACTAAGTTATTTAGAAAAAGTAAAATCTTTTAAATATTTAAGTTTATAAAAGTATATATTTTAATTAGCTTTATAACTTTAAAAATACCTATTACCTTAGTATTATAAACCTTTACGTTAGTAAAGGGGTTATATACTATAGTTTTTTTAAAGTTATAGTATATAATAGTTTTTTAGCTAGTATTACCTTATTTATTCTATAATTTATTTAAGTAAGTAAAAAGGGTAGACCTAGGGAGGCTATTAAGTAATTTTAGGTATTTCTTTATTACTTTTAACTTTAGTAAGCTTCTAAAATTTAAGTTTACTTAAACTACTTTATTATTCTTAGTAAATAAAAAAGGTTAAACTATTTTCCTTACTAAGGCTATAGTATATTATAGTTAAGTAAAAGAAACCTTAGGGAAGAGTTTTTTATTAATATATTTATTAACTAAGTAGTTCCTATTTAAACCTATAAAGTAAGCTGCTATATAAAGTTTAGTTTATATTACTTATACTAATACTAAGGGGACTTTTAATTTTTTATATATAATAAAAAAGTTAATTATTTTTTATATAAGGATAATTACTTTAGCTACTACTTTAAATAGGGGTTTTAAAATTATAGTTAATTTTATTAAACTTATTTTTACTTATTTATTTAGATTTATTATATTTTATTTACTTTTACTAAATTAAAAAGCCTTTATCTTATATAAAGCTATAGAAGTAATATAGGCCTTAGCTACTATAATTATTATATTTAGTAAAGATTTCTTTTATATTTTATTTAAAAATCTTAGGAAATTAATTACTTTAAAGGCTTTTCCCTTTATAATTTTAAAGTATTTTTTAAAGGAAAGCTATAAATTTAAGTATATCCTTAATTACTAAACTAAGTCCTAGGGGGCTATAGTTTTTCCTTTAAAATCTACTCCTTTATTATATATTTAAGTTTTAGTTTTATAAAAGTATATAAATTCAGCTTTATTTAAGTTAAAGAAAACTATATTTTTATTACCTTAGTTTAAGGTATTTTTTAATTTTTACTAAAGCTTTTAAGTAGTTTTTTTAATATTAACTTCTACTATTATAATACTAATATTATTTATATATTTAAAGTAAGTATTAAGGTTATTAAGCTTTAGGCTAAAGGAAAAATAAAGTATAAAAATAATAGGGGAAATAAAAGACCTTTATAAAGCTTTATATTCTAGCTTTATTTTTAAGAAGGTAATCTTATAGCCGTTTTAAATAAAAGCTTTATAATTACTTATAAAAAAGTTAACTTATTTTATAAAAAAAAAGGGCTATTTTTATTCCTTAAGTTTATATATTAAGCAGTTATATATAATAATATTAAATATATTAAAAATATTAAATAAAAAGAGGGAGATAATAAAACCTTAGGTTAAGGTAATTTTAGTATTATATAGTAGGTAAGTAACTAACTTTATTATAAACCTTTTTAAAAAAGCTTTAAAATATTATTTTAATAATATTTTATATTTTATTATTAAAAAAAAGATTTTTTTAGCTAGGAGTTTTTTAAGGCTTTTACTTATATAAAAAAGTAAAAAAATAAGTTTATAACTTTTATATATAATATATACCTTCTCTAGCTTCCTAGGTTTAAGGATAATAATAATTTTTATACTTTAGAAAAAAAATAAGTAGTATTTTATTATTAAATATCTATAGATAAGGTTAATTATATATTTACTAATAGTAAGCTAAGTAAGCTATAAAAGGGTAACTAATATACTATTTACGCTAGGTATAATATTTTCTAACTTTATTATAGCTTTTTTAACCTTTAATTTTAATATTATTTAGTTTTAGTAAATATTTTTATTAATAAAAAGTCCTTTTTTTATAAGTTTAAAATATTTTTTTTTATTATCTTACGCTTAAGAAGCTTATTTTTAAGGAAAGTTACTTTTTTTATAAGGTTTAAAATACTTTTATTTTTATTTATTAAGGAGGGTAGTTAAAAGCAGTCTATTACTTTATATTACTTAGCTATTAATTAAATATTTTTAGTAATACTAGCTTTTACTATAATTTTATTTTAGTAAGCTTATTTATTATAATATATAATATTTTTAAGGGTTTTATAAGCTTTTTTATAAATAAAGGAGTTATTTACTACTTTTTTATAGGCCTTATAAGCTGCTTTATATTTCTTTAACTACTATAGTATACTATAGCTATTTTAGTACTTAGTTTTACTAACTACCTTTATAATTTATTTAAAGAGATTTTATAAGGCCTTAGTATACTTATTTAGGTTAGTTTTTAATAATATAGTTAAATTAACTATAAGGAGGGTTTAAGTAAAAAAGTATATAAGTTAGCTAAAGTTTTCCTAATATTTTATTAAAATATATTTTTTCCTTACCCCTAGGGTTATTTTTAAAAACTTAAGTAAGTTTATAATTACTATATAATAATTTAATTTTATATTAAAGGAATATTTAACTTTAGTTAATATAAAGTAGTTTATAAAAACTAAGTTTATATATTTTCCTAAGTATTAAGTAAGTATATTTATTAAAGCTAGGAGGAAATTATATTTTTCTACTTATTTTATAATTTTATTACCTACTAAATCTATACTTCTACCTAGGTTTTAAAGTTAATATAAAATATTAAAGTTACCTATAATAATTAAGTAAGGGAAGGGAGGATTTTATTTAATAAAGGTTTTTATAGTTAAGTTTACTAAAGCCTTTTAATAAATATTAATAATAATATAATTATATACTTTTATTTAGTATATATATTTATCCTTTAGGCCTAGGGGAAAAAGTTATTTATTAAAGAGGTTTAAAAAGATTTTAATAAATATAAAAACTAAAGGTTTAGTATTTTTTTAATTATTTAAGGGGTTATATACTTAATATTTAAGATAATTTTTAATTTACCTTTTATTTAATACCTTATTTTATTAAGTATAAGGTTCCTAAATTAGTATAATATTATAGCTACTTTTTTATATTAATAATAAAGTAATATCTTAATATAAACTACTTTTCCTAACGTTAATTTAAAAGATTTTAAAGTTAATATTTCTTTAGTAGTTATAATAGGGCCTATTATTTATAAGCTTATATTAAAAGGTTTATTAATTCTAAAGGAAGTATTAAGTATATTTTTATTTTCTTTAGCCTTTACATCCTCCTTTTTATTATTTAAGCTAGTTATATAAATTATTAACTTAGTAGAGGAAGCTCCTTTATAAAAATCCTCTTTATTTAAGTTAACTTTAACTATAACTTTTTTAACTAGGGCTTAAGGGGGAAAAGGTAGTATTAAGCTAAATATTAGTAAATATAAGCGGGGGCTTATTTAAGTCCTTAGGTTAATTATTTTTTTAATATTAAAGGCTAAGGTAGGGGTAGGTTTAGGTTTAAGTAGGTTAGCTTTATTATACTTTTACTAACCTAACTTTTAAATAGCCTAAAGTTAGGCTTTAGTTATTTATACTTTTTTTTTATTTTTAATAATTAATTTAGTAAAGTACTTTAAAAAGTCTACTATATAAAAGTTATTATAATTAATATACTAAAGGGGGGATAAGTAGTTTACTATAATATTATTATATTTATATAATAGGTTACTATATTTAAGGTACTTCTTAGTCCTAGTATAATTCTAAGGGTTATAAAAACTAAGGTATTATTAACATTAGGTAACCTAAGGTAATTAAACCTAAACTTTAGCTAGGTAAAAAATATTAAAAAGTCTAAAGCTAGGTTTAATATTTTCTTTAAAGGAAATAAAGTAATTATATATATTAAGGAATTCCCTAAAGGGAGCCTTATAGTAGGCTATTAATAGGCTTTTAGCCCTAGCCTTAATATATACCTCCTTAGGGATTAATATATTTATAATATAGGTTTTACTTATATTAGTATAAGTTTTTAGTATATTATATATAAAAAAAACCTTTTATATATATACTTCTTTAATTTTTAAGTTATTACTTTCTACAGCTGGCTTAAGGGTAATAATTTTATTTTTAGTATTTTAATCTTTTACTTAAAGGGTAAAGCTTAACTAGACTTTTTAAAAGTAAGTAATATCTTTAACGTTAAGTTTTATAAAGCTAATTAATTTTTATTTAGTACTAATAACTATTATTTTTCTTTAGTTATAGTCTAGCGGAACTTAAATAAAAATATAATTATTAGGCTTTTAATTACCTAATATAATTTTATTTTTATTTTATTTTCTATTAGCAGAGGCCAGCCCTTTATTACTAAAAGTAAGATTCTTTTAAATATTATTATCCTTTTACAGTATTTTATTATAAATAATATTCTATAATATAACCTATACCTATATAACCTTAGGGTCCTTTTAGCTTACTTTTCTAATAGCTATAAAAGCTTCTATTATAGTAAAGTACTTAAAGCTATTTAATTTATCTCCCTTACTATAGTATATATTAACTAACGCTATTTTAATTAATTAAGCAGCTTTTTCCTTACTACTTAATTTCTTAAGGTTTTTAAACCTTCCTTTAGGGTTAATATAAAAAGTAATAAAATTTTTAAATATAATATTTAAGTATAATTAAACCTATTTTACTATTATTAAGGAAAGTTAAAATAAATATTATACTAAGTAGAAGTTAATAACTATAATTATACTTAATACTATATTTTATTTAGCTTATTATTATATATTAATTTTATTAATTTAGCTTATAATTTTATTTTTAATAAAAAATTTCCCTTTTTTACTTAAGTTAATAGCTTCCTTTATATTACTAAAAATAAAGGTAATAAAGCCTTTTAAAGCTATTTATACTATAATTATTATTACTACTATACTTAATTTTACCTTATTAAAGCTAGGTAAAGGTATTTTATTTATACTAAGGGCTTTTTTAAAATATCTTTTCTTCTTAAAGGTAAAAGGGAGGACTATAGCCTTTTTTATTTTTAGGCCTAAGGGGGTTACCTCTTTCTAAGGTTAAAAAACTATCGCAGGTCCAGGGGCAACGGGGTTTATTCTATTTTAATTATCTAAAGGTTTTATAAATATTTCCATCTCTTTAAAGTCCCTAGATAGGACCGTAAATAAAAAAATCATAGTTGTTTTATCGAATAGCTAGTTAAACAGGTGGGAGTTTTTGGTGGTTAGGCACCTAAAAGGTGGGGTACCTGTAGGTGTAGGAGGGAAGCTTGTTAACTGAACTTATGTTGAACTTGGCTAGATTTTACTTCTGTCTGTACAACGGCTTTGCAGGCTGATATATATTTAGAACTGTCCTGTGAGTCGGCGAGAAGACATCAATCGCGCAGTATCGGCCTTTTGATATAGAGGTTTGCTGTCAGATTTCGGCTAGCGGGGATAGTCGGCAGGGCGTGGTCGGGGTGCTTGCACTTCGCCACAGACTCTCCGCTTACTTGGGTCGTCCGCCTCTCGCAACTGCAATGTCCGTCAAGTGACATGGTCTGGCGAGGCCTCTAGCTGTGGCTGTAACGGCATCAGCGGACCGGCGATGGGACAGTGAGACGTGCCTCGGCACATACTTTGCTTTCTTATGTCGATAAGACCGAGCCAAGAGGGAAGCACTCAGGGGTGTGCTGTGAAGTTTGAACTGCGACACATTATCAGCTTACAGTCTCCAAAATGGGCAGCCTCGAAAAGAAAGAGTACACCTACGCCAGCCTCGAGGGAGACCAAACCCTGCCGGCAGATGTCTACCATGCGTCTTCTTCGAGCGGCAAGCCAGGCGATGTCAAGCCAAATGGTATGCACATTCAAGCCGCCCACTTCAGGGTAGTTGACAACTTGCTGACAGCTCTCTTCTAGCCATTATCTTCTACGGAGGACGGTTTATGATAGGCACCGAGGACATCGTAAGGTCGTGACACCCGTTTTACCCACGGCCAGCTAATTTACTTCTAGACAAGTTATATCACATTTTACCGTTAGCCAACTTTAACAGTAGCGGCTAGTTTCTTATCTAAAAGCAATAAGCTTGTTAGAAATCAGCCGATATAGCCTGACCTTAGCAAAATGCATTTCTATTCCTTGGCAACTATTCTATTTACAGGTATCCTGGCAGCCCCGGCTGGTGTAATATATTAACAACAGGAGACGTAGGTTCTTATGTAAATCAAGTTCTTATACTATAATTTATACTGATAATCTTTTCTACAGTAGGAATAGCAAGGGCCTTATGACATTAGGTTGGCTGACTGATTTGCTATTAGGCGAGTTGCATCACGATTTTATCCTAGCGAATGTAACTGACCCCAGCGGCTATTTGATCGAGGAGGGAGCAGTGGTTCAGAACCGGGTCGTTGTGACTCTAGAGTCTAAGCGCACCAATTGCAAGCGGCCAGACGATCGTATTCATTCAATAAGCGGCTAGGTGGCTGGACGATTAAGGATAGCTTGATGTCTCCGAAACCATTAATGGCGACATCCAATAGAAAGTGTAAATGGAAGAGCATGGAGAACCTTGTTCTTATCGTTTCATAAAAGTCCGATTGATATAAAGGGACAATCCCTCCCTCTTACTGCGATAGTCTACGCTTAACTTCTCTGTCTGTGGGCTAGTTTCCCAGCGACTCGCCAAGTTATATGTCAGGATGCTCTCTTGCGGAAAACTAGCTCTGATCTTCCTTGCCGCCAGTGTGCAGGAGGCTGTGGCTTCTCTCTCATCGGGCTGTGGTAAAGCTGTAGGCACTAGCAGTGGCACTAAATCCATGACAGTGAACGGCAAGACGCGGCAGTACATCCTGCAGCTTCCGGCCAACTACAATGCCAGCAGCGGTTACAAGCTCATTTTTGGGTATCACTGGCGTGATGGTACCATGAATAATGTTGCCCCTGGCTACTATGGCCTACGGGATTTAGCACGAGAGACGGCTATCTTCGTTGCGCCACAGGGCCTGAATAACGGTTGGGCGAATAGCGGAGGAGAGGACCTCACATTTACCGACCAGATGGTGGATTATATCACTTCCAACGCCTGTGTCGACAAAGACCAGATATTCTCCACGGGGTGGAGTTATGGCGGCGCTATGACCTTCGAGCTGGCTTGCTCCCGTCCAAGTATGACAGCCAAACGTGAATGTGATCTCTACAAGCTCAACTAACGTGTTATCCTAGATGTCTTCAAGGCGGTAGCCGTTATTGCCGGGGCTCAGCTCAGCGGATGCGACGGCGGAACCACGCCAATCCCGTACCTCGGCATCCACGGCGTGGTCGACAGCGTTCTCCCCATCAATCTTGGCCGAGGTCTACGCGACAAGTTCCTCCAGCTCAACGGCTGCACTTCTAAGAACGCTCCTGAGCCGGCCGGCGGCTCTGGCACGCACATCAAGACAACGTTCGACTGCAGACCCGGCTACCCGGTCTGGTGGATTGCTCATTCCGGTGATCACGTCCCAGACCCCAAGGACGCCGGCCGGAGTCAATCGTGGGCACCCGGAGAAACTTGGAGTTTCTTCACCCAGCCGGGCTTGAAAGGGCAGAGCGGTGGCAGCAGTAGCAGTGTAACAACGACGTCTAAGATATATTTTACAACTTCCTCCACCACTCCAACAACAACAGCAGGTAGTGATAGCTGCGCGGCCAGATACAGCCAATGTGGAGGTGTTGGATGGTCGGGGCCAACATGCTGCCAATTGGGAGCCACATGCAGGTACTCCAATGATTGGTATTCCCAATGCCTTTAAAGCATTATATATTGCACTTTGAAGGTTCAAGATATATAAAATATTATTATGAGAGCCTCTTACCGGTAGTCGTCGCCTTGTTACTAAATTAGCTAAGAAAACCCGCGACACCCATTTCGAACTTTACGGTATATTATATAAACTCTTATATTTATTAAGCTATATACTGTTTTGCATTTGTATAGAGGTCATAATAAAGCTAGCCTTTTCTTATTATATTTCAAGCAATTTAAAAAATACCGGTAAATCCTACATGACTTATTGTACTATAAGCGAATAATCTATTTATTCTAAGTTGAGTTAAATCTATTAATACTACTGTACCTATTATTAATGAAAATAAAGAACTTANTAATAATATAAATGTTCAGCTCATTTCGGTAGAGCTGTTGTTGGTGGGCCGATTTGTTGTATCGGTCGAGTGTGGGGTGTGGGATTTTGCGGCACAGTGACCTTTTAACGCGCCTGCTTCAACCGATGGCCACTCATGTTGATGGCGCTCATTGCATGGAAACTGGGGAACATGACATGCGAGACTCGGGGCGCTGGATCAACTTCGCCCAAGGGTGGTTACTGGGCTGCCGACGTTCGCGGCAGGCAGCTGGACGACAAGTCAGTTTTGTGTATTGGCAGCTCAACTCCTTCTGTTCTGTATCAGCAATGCGTGTTTCATGTCGAGATATCGAAGGCATCGTACGTAGATGTAGTTGCACATGGCGATGAGATGCAGTAGGTGTTAGGTCGTCGACGTGCAGAGTGTAAGGATCTCTCAGATGGATCGTGTACAATTAGACACAAGAGGGATGTGACGTAGTCGTGGACGTGAAGACAAGTCGTGATATCTGCCGCTGAGGCAACGTAGTCGAACACAGACTTGAGAGGTGAGGCCGTATTTAACAATGAGGTGCTTCTAGCTTGCTGGCCAAGAGAAGCGGCTCTTGCCCACTCTTTCAGTCTCTGGACAAAAGGGACCCTCTTGCAGCTAGACCAAGGTTGTTTATGTGGTGGCCTGGAACGAGTCTTCGCAGCGCGTATGTAGACGCGGAAGAGCTTCCTCTCGGACCAGTAGTCGACAGCCCATTGCCTCTGTCTCTGCATGTCATGTTGGGTTGACATGTCATGCGAGTGCCAAACTCTGGCGTATAGGGACGTGGAGATAGATGACGTTGCTGCGGTCGATATTTCCCTAGAGCCTCGTACAGGGCAGACTTAGAAACGTTTTGGGTGACTCTGATCAAAGCAGCCCCAGCTCGTTCTCAAGCCTCTGCTTGCCTTTCTCATCGTCTGAGATCATCATGGTACCATCCCTCCCTCTTGGATGCACACACTGCGGCATAGTCACAGTTAAATCTTACTTTGGAATGCAATTCACTGCAGCCAATCTAGACCGCTGCGCGTTTCATCGCCGAATCAAATTATTTTTTCTTGTTCATTCTAGTCTAACCTTGAGACGGAGACAAGAATCCTCTTAGGAAGCCAAACCTTCATGCAAGTTTACCGGCCATCAAGAATCTGACGTACGATTAGATAAACGGAAGTAGGTGAAGAGAAAAGGGTGCCATGGGCAGCAACCTGAGGTTCTTGATAAAGCCCTTACAGCATGATAGCTCTGAATTATGTTAGTGGGTTTGATGTCGATGATAGTGAAGCCTCTGTAGCATTGGTTCCATGTACCTTTATTGTGCTGTGATCTTGAGCCGCAATCCTATACTACTAGTCATTGAGCCGAAGTATTATCCACCGCTACTTGTTTTAAAGCGGTGGAATTAGTGGCAAACTTTGATACCCCGCCGGCCTCGGGGAAGCAAAGTTTATTGCCTATTAAGTGTAATAGAAACTTAATAACTATAGCCCTAGGGTTAGTACTTGACTGCGATATGTTCTAGTCGGAATATTGAGGACAAGAGATGTATAAGGATGAAGCTGCATTGCTGCTGTAGTTTTAATAAATCAAAACTGTAAGCAATTTTTATATTTTATCTCCGAACTAGCACAGACTGTACACCTTGCAGGAGATTCGCGTTGAATACGAGCGGCGGAATGACTAGTTCGATCCGAATTCCTATTCCAGCTGCGGGGTCGTTAAAATGATATCTAACTGCAGCTCCACCCCTTGTTCACATGCGGTTTTGTGCAAGATGTGACCCTCTTATAGTTGCATGTTTGGCTGAAATCAGATTATAGTTGATGCATTTCTGCGTCAAAATCTACAGTATATGCTCTTTAAGTTCACTAATTATTGCTAAGCAATGTTGCAAATTTATTTCAGAGGAAGGTCGCGCGAGTGTTACAAGTCTGCATTGCGATTGAACCCTTACAACTGCATTGGCCACAATACGCCACAATATTAGCTGATGTGGAAAGACCTTCGATGCCGTTAATTCGGACACTTACTTCGGCCATTACTGTATACGGAAGTCAGATTATTGCGGCACACCAAGAAGCTCACTACCTATTAGACGCCAAATTCGGCGCATGTAGTAGCTCTATACGAAATGCGAGCTTCGGAATTAGGAGAACGAGTGCCTTGAATAAGGTCTCTCATTGGAATGTTTATGATCATGAGTCGTCTGGTGCTAGTGTGCTTGAAAAAACTTACCGGGCAATGCGGGGTACCGCGGATTTCAGCTTCTGCGAGTGAAACGCCAATGACGTCTACACAAACCGAATTTCGTACATTCACGTAGCTATCTTTGATTTGTTTGTTTGTTTTGTGATTAAACGTCCACTAAGTATCTAGATACATTAATCCGCGATGGGCAATAGGACGGTAGGAGCCGCAAGCTAGTCCTTCGTTCGCTATATTTAGGAATTACAAAGGAGGGGATTGTTCTAAATCAATCTTGGGTTGTCGTAGGTGGTCCGTAAGGGTCCGCCTCTTCGACGAATTTTTGGAATCTTTTGTGGCCGTCCCTTCTGAGAAGAAAGTAGTGCCTACTGGCATTTCTGGGAGGAGGTGGGCCGTGAGTCTGCACTTTGCTAGGTGTCCGGGTCTCTTGTTTCTCCGCACTTGCATTTGATTTCCGTTTCGTGGTTGAACCTGTCGTGGTAGCTTTGGAAGTCCCCATGGCCGGACCCTTCCGCGTACAGGTGATGTAGGAGGCCTCTGTTGAGGCTGAGTTCGTCCGGGCACGTTGTGTGTCCTTAAACGCCATCTCTTGTAGCCCTCGGGCATGGAGTTGTACCAGTGCCTCTCCCAGAGGTTCTTTCCGATCTATTTGGCCCATCTGTTGATATGTGTTATGGTGCTGAGGTGTGTTTTGTGTGCCGTCAGTCTGGTTCCATCCCTCTGCTTCGTTGCCTGGTACATCTTTGTGTCCGGGGACCCACGCTACTGTGATCCTGATGGGGTATGCTGCTTTGGCTCCCTTCTGGAAAGCAATGTATTCTTCTTGGGAGGATTCCGGTGGGGTTCCTAATAGGCCGTCGACCACTGCTGAGTGGTCAAGGAAGAAGTATGCTTCTCGTACTGAGGGGCTGTCCCGGATGATGCGTAAGGCCAATTTCATTGCTTGGGCAGCGCCTCTCGCTTCCGCGTCGTAGACTTCCAGCATAGATAGGGGTATCTTCATATGCGCTTTCTCCGAGATATAGCTCGCATTAGTGGAGGGGTTTAGTGAAGATCCGCTGTAAGTAAGACATATAA
>NW_020209331.1:0-13645 GCF_003025095.1 Trichoderma harzianum CBS 226.95 | reverse complement strand
TATCCTAAGTATGGCAAGTTTGGAGAGTTTGAGGCCGTCAATAATGAGAAGAGAACAAATGACTACCCCAAGTACGGAAAGTTTGGAGAGTTTGAAGCTGTCAACAACGAGAAGCGTACGGATGCCGAGTAAATCCTCAAGAAGATATACATAAAGATACTGTACTATGTATTCATCAAAAAGACGAGAGCTCAATCCATCGATAGCTAGCAGAGTTGATGCAAATGGAAACTATGCAATGAACTTTTCTGCGACTACCTACACTATTAGACAGCATTGTAGCTTCTTGAAACGGCCACTATCATAAGAGCCATCCTTGCCTAGATAGATTGAAGAACTGAATGTCCTAAACGGTAGGAAATCTCGTAGTCGCCTCACTGAGTGCGGCAAAATTGCTCCCTGTGACTGTATACTGGAGATGAATGCAGAAAAGTTGCCAAGCCATATGCATACCTCAATGTTATTTGCGTCATAAAGTAGTATACATGAATTGAAAGCTTCCTGGCATGAAATAATGACCGACATAAGCAAATGCCGGGAACTTTTGACGGAGGGTTGCAACTTGGTGTAAGTCGGTTCCCAAAGTCGACCCCGCCTGCTAACCTTTTAACCGCCCCGCTACAGCCGTGAGGACAGCAAGGATTCCGGTGACCCATGCAGTGCTCGCTGAACAAGAGGTCACTTCTATGGGTCGTCAGCTAAGTCCCCGAGACCAGCGGCCATCATCCTTATGTTCTGCATCTCTATTTTTTATTTTCGATTTATTTTACGAGTAAGTCTATTCACACAGTAGCAAACAATTTCTCACAATGGCGCTGTCTTCGTATGTTCAACTTGCCCACCGCCCATAAGTAAAGGGTATTTACTGACTAATACAGCTCGTCCTCTTCTTCAGATCCATTCATAGCCAATGCTGAAAAGCATGAATATTCGAAAATCAATACCAGTGACGATGAGGAGGCCGAGCTTTACATACCTCGTGCTCGGCAAAGTAGTCGTCTTCGCACGGTCCTGTCGTACGTGGTCAAGCTCGTCATAGTGGCAATGGCCGTGTATGGCCTCATCACCATGGGAATATATGCAGTAGTCCGATTCCGAAAGGCAGCAGTGCCGCCATGTAATTGCGGCTCGTCCATCGCTGAGGCACTCACTCTTGATTGCAAGTACGATTCACTATCCACGTCCTGGCTTCCACCACATTGCCGCGACGACGAAATGACTTCCCTCTTTGAAAAATCTGGGCCTGGCCCAAATGGCGAATGGAACTACTACGCTTCCAACTTGAACACGTCCAAAGTATTCACGACCGAAGAAATGGCGCTCATGGCGGAGAAGCCCGACTCGGAACGACAGGCATGGGCGACGATAGAGTGGCATGACAAGCATTGCTTCTTTACGCTGCTCAAGCAAGTGCGAGGCAGGGCCAAGATGCAATACACGGGATTTCCGAGCGGAACGGCACACGCAGAGCATTGTGCCATGGGCATGGCCGAGCGCCGTCCAGGAAAACAAATTGTTGTTTCAATGAACCCCGGATTTGGAGATGCAAAGCCCGGCGAGTTGAAGATGATGATAGGGCACATGGGGCACCAATGATGCTTGTAACTCGATAGGCACCGAGTTCCTCTCCTCCTCACAGGTAATAGATTGAGGCATAGGAGACATCAAGCGCCTTGTTCTTGGAAACATAAACCGCGGGAACTCGGTCTAGAATGAATGTCTCGCATAAATAAGGTACAGGGTTTGCTTGTAATTGGTAACTAACAGACATAAGTCAGCCTCAACAAACTGATTTTCCAGGTTCAGAGATAGGCAGGGCCTGCCTGAACTGGAATCACCATGATCTGTTCTTGTGTAAATAGCGTATAGAAATGATGATACTTTCATTGATGCATGCCCTTGGAACTGGACAAACAATTCTTTTTGTTCATAGAGCGCGTCAGATAATCAAGCAATGTCCTCAGCCTAGAGGATGCGGAATGCAAAGAGGTTTGATGTGAGTGAAGTCAAAAATGAAGATGGCTAGGAGACCATCCAGCCGCTGCAATGTTCGCCCAAATATTGAACATGCGGATGGGGCAGCATTGAACAACCCCCTGCAGCTGAGCCCCTCATGAGCCCTCCAAAAGACCAAACCTGCTGCGTGTGCGTGCGCATCCAACACAGCATACCAACGTATGAATGAATCCGCCCGTCATTTAGCAAATATTACTAAATGCTCACTTTTGGGAAGGCCAACATTCATTCACTGTCGAGACATATAAATACCCCTCCAACCACTGCCACGAGTTGTAACACACCCAAAGCCCTATTTATTCTCAATCCTTCCACCCCACTGTCGCAACGGGTCAAAACGAGCCACAACTTCTCTCTCTATACCGCAATCATGTCTTCTAGCAACCGCCTCTCGGTTTCCGTCCAGCCCCTCAATTACGCAGATGTCCACGCCTGTGCGCAGATGACCTCTGACGCTTTCGCCATCGACCCGCACACCATTGTGAAGGGCCTGGGCCGGAAGCCCTATGACATGTACGACATCATGCGCTCCATGCTCCTCGATGGCCTGGAACGAAAAAAACAAATCTACGTGAAAGCCGTAGACGAGGAGACGGGCGAGATTGTGGGCCATGCAGGTTGGGCGTTCAAGGACGTAGATGAGGCGGCTATTCCTTGGAGCCGACCCAGTGATGACAAGTCGGCGGCCAAGGAAGAGCCACGTCCGAAGAAAGATGAGCCTGAAAATGAGGACACTGGAGACGTTGAAGAGAAAAGAGAAGAAGATTCAATTAACCGCCTCAAGGCCCTCGAGTCCCGTGACATGCAATACTGGCAGACCAACATCATTCCCCAGGACAAACCCTGCGTCTTCATCACCGGTCTACACGTGTCGGTTTCGCACCAATCCCGCGGTGTAGGCACCATCATGCTCCAGTATGGCAATGCTATCGCCGACAAACTGGGCCTCACTATTTGGGTACATTCATCGCACCAGGCGTATGAAGCATACCAGAAAGCTGGGTTTGAGGCCGTGAAGGAGCTGGACTTGGATTTGGACGAGTGGGCGCCAAGAGGGCCAAGAGTGGGTGAAGCGGTTATGGGGGACAAGGGGAGCGAGAAATGGGGTAGATATATCATCAAGTACATGAAGAGGGATCCTAAGTAATTGCTTATGTAGCTATATTTAAAATTGTGCGAATCTTGATGAATCTTTTTTTGGGAGACTCAACACTAAGCTACGATGCCTCTTACAGTCCGTCTACGTATATACGATGTGTCTTCCACTGGTGTACCTGATGGTTACCCCGCTACTTGCGTCTCCTCTAGACATCCGAAAGCTAAACACTGGCGCATGCGACTTACGACTGACACAGGGTGGGGGAACTCCAGGAGCCTACCTTAATTTAGTCAGATAGTTGAGTGTTAGAGCGGCTCTGTTGTCTAATTTAAATAAGCGTAAGACCTATGGAGAGAGCTTTTACTTTTTTCCCCCACTACTCTTACAAATAGTGACCAGTTATTAGTACGATTAAGTATTATTACATTAAAGTAGTCTATAACGTATTACTTATTACGATATCTGAGAATGTAATCTTTAGGAGATCTTAACGTATTATTCTTCCTACGCTACTGCTTATACAGAGCCTGAGTTTTATAATCTAAAAGCTTGCCTTGATATAGCTTATTATCTGGCCCTGCTTTTTAAATACATTGACCCTTTCTTATTATTAGGGAGCGGAGGTTAAGAGTATATACTAGCTATAGGGTTTTGTTATGACCTGATCTAGCGAAGGTACGTACCTCGGATAAAGTATAGACCAGAGGGCTAATTAGGAAAAGATTACTTATATAGTATACCTTTAATAGATTATAACCGTAAGCTATTATAATCTAAAGGAACTGTAATTTAATAGTAATTTAAGGAAATAACTAAATATATAAAATTTAATTCTTTATACATTTTAAATAACTTAAATAAATAGTTATTAATATATAATTTAAACTTATATAAAAATATATAAAGAAATATATAAATAAAAAAAGCTTAATTTACTTACTTTAATATATTTAAGGAAAAAAATAAATTAATATTAAAATAAATAAACTAAGTAATAAATTAAATTATAAAAAAGTTAAGCTTTATAAAATTTAAAAAAGATTTATGAAATTAATTATAAATTAAACCTTTTAGAGTAATTAAATAATACAAAAAATAATATACTTAATTTTTTATATTTTATTATTAAAAAAAATATTAATAAATAAAAATATAAAAAAGCTTATTAAAAATAAAAGTATTATTAAAAGTAAAGAATTTAAATATAAAATTAATAAAATAATATTACTAAAAATAAATAAAAAAAATTAATAAACTTTCATACTTAGTAAAATAAAAAGAATATAATAAAAATATAAATAATTAAAAATTAAAAAGTAATTTTAAATATATTAATATTACTTTAAGAACTTTTTAAAATAAACTTTATAAATAATTATAAATAAAATAAAAATAAATATAAAAAAAACTAAAATACTTTATAAAACCTAAGAAAATAATAAAAAAAGATTTTTTAATAAAGTAAAAAAATTTAAACTTAAAAATATTAAATTAATATTTAAAAAAGGTTACTTAAATTTACTTATAAATTATATATTATAAAAAAGCTATTTTTCCTAAATACAAAGGATAAACTACCTAAAAGAAACTAATTATAAAAAAACCTTTATAAAACTATAAACTAAGCTTACTATTATTAATAAATAACTACTTAATATAATAATTAATAAAAATATTCTTTATATTTATTAAAGGGTTTTTTTTATATAAAAGTATATTTTATTTACTAAAATAAAGTAAAAATATAAATAAGCTTAAATATATATTTTATTTAAAATTTAATAATTAATAAATAATTTTAAACTACTTATATAAAATATATTTATTAATAAAAACTTAATAAATATATTATTTTATTTACTACTACTATAACTTTAGTATTTATATAACCTTAGGTATTAAAGTAAGGAATAATAATATAAAAACTATTTTTTCAATAATATAATTTATTTTTATTAATTTATTAAGGTAATATAAAATATAATATATAATTAAAAATATAACTTTAAAAATATTAATTAAATAAAGTACTTAAATTTAGGAAAATAAAAAGTATTTATTTAAATAGCTAAAGAATATAACTTAATATATAAAAAATAAAACGCTAGTAAAAGTTTATTAAAAATTAAAAATTATAAATAATAATAAACTAGCTTTTTTAATTTATAAATTAAAATAATAGCTAAAGCTTATTTAATCTATATATTAAAGTAAAAGCTTAAGCTTATTTAATTTATAAATTAAAAAAGGGTTATAAACTATTATAATAAATAATTTCTAAGGCTTTATACTTAAGTATAAAGGTTAATATTAAAGTAGCTAACTTTACTACCTACGCTAGGAAGTACTTATAAAAATATTTTTATTCTAGCTAATTAAATTAAGTTAAAAGTTATACCTACATAAGATTATACCTATGTAGTAAAAATATTATACCCTTTTATTAATTACTAATAATATTAGTAAAGGTAGTTTAATAATTTCTCTTAGTTTTTTTTTATAAAGGCTTTTTTATTAACCTTAGGCTATAGGTAGTTATTTTTATTATTAAATATTTTAAAGCTAAGTAGCTAAATTCTAAATTATTTAAGTTTATTAATTAATAATATTTTAGTTTATAATTTATTAATATATTATTTAAGTAATAATAGTATTTAAGGCTTAAGTTTTTTTTATAATATTATTAAAATTTATACTTTATAAGTTTTATAAAAGTATAGTTAAATTATTATTAAGTATCAAGTTAATTATAATATTAATTATTTTTTTAAATAAATTTATAATATTAATATTACTATTTTAATATTTACTTTATATTTTATTTTTTTAATTTATTTCTATATTTAAAATTTAGAAATTAATTATTTAGTATTTTTATAATAAATATTACCTATAGTCTAAGGTAACCTTTAAATAAAAGTTATAAATATATAATAAGCTAAGCTTTTATAATATTAGTATAAAAGGAACTTTTAAAAAATAAACTTTATATTAGGTTTATATTAATAAATAAACTAAGCTAAACTAATAAATAATTAATAAAAATAAAAAAGGGTTTATTTATATAATTAGTAAATAATACTTAGTAAATATAATTAAATCTTATTTTATATTTATAATTAACTATTTAAATTATTTTAAATAAATATTATAAAATAAATATATAGTATAATATTTACTTATATTTACTTTTATAAAAGTAAATATTTTTTTAATTAAGTAATTATTTACTAGTATTTACTTTATAAAAAGTAAATATAACCTTAATTAGTTTATATAAACTATTATTTATCTATTGTACCTACCCTATAGGCTTACTATTTACAACTATAAGTTATTAAGTTATAATATTTATCCCTTAGGAATCCCTTCTATATTAACCTATAGGAGCTTAGCTTATTATAGTAACTTATATAAGTATTTTAAATATTTTAAAAAGTAATAAGCTATAATACTTTTTATAAAATAATTAAATATTACAATCTAGTCCGCCGTAACAGCTAGATCCCTTATAAATAGCTGGTTCTATTATAGTAATTACTATAATTGCGATTATTAGCCTAATCTTTTGCCCTGTTGGTGCTACGGTATAACGGAACGTAATATTATAATCGCAAGAAGCCAGTGGCCTAGGGTTCAATTCCGGCTTATGGTCTAAGGTAAGCTAGATTATATTAGACCTCCGCTGCTGATAAGGCCTGTGGAAAAACGTTATAGGGAACGTTACAGTACCCTTAGGGGTTAGAACAGCTGTTTAAGACCGCTGGAAGATAGCTTAGTTTACTATTTTAGCGAGGTCTTAAGGACAAGACCACTAAAAGGGGAGTACTGTATTACAATCTAGTCCGCTATAACAGCTAGATCTATTATAAATAGCTAGTTCCGTTACAGTAATTACTATAATTACGATTATTAGCCTAATCTTTTACCCTATTGGCGCTACGGTATAACGGAATGTAATATTAAATATATAAAATTTAATTTTTTATACTTTTTAAATAATTTAAATAAATAATTATTAATAAAATATTAAAATTAAATATAAACTAAATTTTTATTATATTTTATTTCCGTTATAATTATACTTACTTGAAGCTACTTTTTATTCTTTTTACTAATATAAACTAATTAACCTTAGCTTATTACCTTAAGAACTTACCCTATACTTTATAAGTATTAAGTCAGGATATTATAAATAGTTAAGATAAACCTAGTATATATTATTTACAGCAGTTAGTAAACGGTAATTAATTTTATATAATAGATTTTTAGGCGCTAGCAGGACAAAGAGTAACTGGCAATTATACAAGGGTAGTAGTCAGCAGTTACCTAATATAGTAAACCCAAGCCCTATAATAAGTTAGGTTAAGCCAATGTTATTGTAAATAAACTTACACAACAGGGCATTTTACCAAAGCTTTTACTAATTTTCTACAAAAGGTTTAGTAAAATAAGCACCTAGCTTATAATAGCTAATTGAATTAGTTAACAGTAAAAGCGGACCTTTGCTTGTTTATACTATCTCCGGTTGCATGGGTTATTGATAATAGTAAATGGTGGTCACTCCTTAATTGGCGTTTACTACCACAACATAGTCTTTACAATACAAGCCCATCAAGCTTATTAGATCATGGATACTTCTCTTACCAGCCAGAGTATTGTACGCTAGGTTGTCGTGTGTGCAAGATCTTTGTCATTGGACATCGCATTAACACACATCTTCGCGCATCACCACATAAGCTTAAAGGCCAGCAGATTAAACAGGTCGAGCAGTGGGCATCAAAGCTAGACATTATCCAGGGCCAGGACGAACTTGATGCTCTACTTACCCCGTCAGATGACATTCGCCCCATAGCAGCATTAGGCGAACCAAACACTAGTGGCTTTCGATGCACATTTATATCCAATTGCAAGACTGTAGGCTCCAGCTTGAAGAGGATACGAGAACATCTCCGCGCGGCACACGGCTGGAATCAACATCTGCAAGGCGGCCGTCGAACAGCTGGAGAAGCTGCGGAGGAGAGAAGTGGTCCGTGGAGAAGCGATGTCATATACCAACGGTTCTTCGTTAAAGGGCCCCGAAGCGAATACTTTGAGGTTGCAAGGGGTTAGACGATTGAAGATACGCGGGCCGCTGATCGCGACAGAGACGTGGATATCCAGCGAGCTGTAGATGCTTTCCAAGCCAAGGCGATGCGTCTCCGGCGAGAAGAGGCAAGCAGGATTGATGAACAAAGCGACTTCGGCCCCCCAAACTCTTGGCTACGACGGCTGGGGGCTGCTTCCCATCTGAAGTATTTCAGCCATAAGAAGGCTTTTCTGCGAGGGCTTATATCGATGGAATATAGCATTGACTCAGACCAACCGCAACACAGTGACGATGATGCACTTAGGCACATCCACTCTGCTTTCGACTCTTTGGTCATGGAGGCAAAGCTGATTCTAAGACCAGAGATCGTATCGTGGAATGCGCTGTTTGAGGTCAACCGGAAAGAGCTCAAGAAAGAGCGATCCAAGCCGTTCCATTTCAGGCTTAGGCCGGAGACGCAAAGGAGATACGCATTACAATGGAAGCAGTTTCTGGCATATGTTGTCCGGGCCATGGCTCTGGGGGATCCGTCTAAAAGGCCGCCTTTCAAGCTCAGCAGGAAACAAAAGGACGCTTTCGAGACGCTTATAGGCAATGCGAGAAGGCTAGCGGGCGTTTGGACAGACGAGTGCGACCCAGAAGAAGCCAGCTTTGCTTCGTTGCTCGACACCGTTAAGACCGACGTCTTGGAGCTGGCCATATCCACGCTGGACCATTTCACCAAGGCTACAGAGTATGACAGCGTGCTCGTTAGCTTCTTGATGGTTCTTAGTGTACGAGTAGACGACCTACATTGGTAAGACTCTGATTTACTCTAGCAGAGTTGATTTAATTAACCCTTGTACGACCCACTATGCGGGGGGTAGAGTTGATTTAGAAGACCAAAGAGTAGAGTTAGTTTTTTATTGATAAAGCACAAGCGCATAATATAATACTAGAGGTCTTACTAAGTTTCCGCAAGAGGTTTAGTGAAATAGCTATCTAACCCCTTTACTAAGCCGGCGAGTGAGCCAGGTTGTCTCGGTCCGGTGTAGGGAGTCTCAGATAAGGAGGCAAATGTCATCGCAGCCGCCTGGGTTAGCAAGCGCAGGTTGAAGTTTACGATACAATTGTTAAGGGAAATAGTGTAAATCAGGCTAGGATTGATTACAGACTTTAAGATAGAAAGTGGTGTTCAGTCTGCCAAATCTAGGGGAGTAGCCGTTGCTTTTATTAGGTTTGGTACTGGCGGCTACACCAAAGCCGGAGCCCGGAGCAGCCGCACGACTAGGCTAATAGCTTGGGAAGCAAACCACTGGCACGTAGAGCTTTAAATTAGCTACTGTATATAGAAATTGGATAATGGAAACGTAATAATTACTAGTAGTTCGTAATTTAATCGTTCTTTATGTCCTTCTTTCTTCATACCAAGTGCACTCTATACAGGGGTTTTTCAAAATACTAGCCCCTTAAGAGTTTTTATACTGGTCCCCAGCATTCCTCATTTACAACCACCAGGTCCGTGACAAGGAAACGACCAGTGAGCCTTGGACGCACGCGAAAATTGGAGCCGGTTGGATTTTTTTTTGAAAAATAAATAACTGCAGAAGAACGAGGGAAGAAAGGATGAGCCCAGGATCAATAGTAATATAAGAGCGTCCAATAAGGCGGGAACCGAGGCCTTGCGTTATCCATAATCACGCCAGCCCAAACCCAGAACGCGAAGGGACGTATAAGGGCGTCTTCTGTTGTATGGTGCATTTGGTTGCATTGGCAAGTGGCACACCTGAAATTCTATCACTGAGCCATTTGAGCCACTCAGGCGCCGAAGCGGCCATTGACTCGTCGTGGGTGAGGTTGTGATACACGCTCAGGTGAACGATGTTGCCTTTTTTGCAGGCGAAATCGTATGCTTTAATCGTAGCAGTGTAATTCACAATCTCATCGTCATGGGACTGTACAACAAGGAAATCCTTGTATCCTTTTCTCCCGGTCGCGGCGCCATACTGGTCTTGGAATTTGGTGTAAGCTTCATGAATCGTCTTATTCTGCTCAGGAGTAGGCTTCAATATGCCATGGTTCGGGAGGTCAAAGTTGAGGCCCGCATATGAATTGTCGCAGAGCCCAAGCGCATTCATCAGCGGGTAACGCTTCATGGCCTCTGGGGTAAAGACGGGTGGCTGTATGGAGAAATTCAGGGACTGGAAGATGTTCACAATCAGGGGGCCGAATCCATATCCCTCAGAAAGAGGAACGGCGGTCAGGAGATCATTCAGTCTCGCACTAGGAGCTACGGCAACTCCTCCCACGTATTCGCCACTCTGGTTAGAAGCAACACGGGGATTCTCCTCAAGACCCCATATGGCTCCAGCGCCTTGAGAATGACCGAGAGAAGCCCATTTAGTGGTGAAGACGTTTGGGAAAGCTTTGCGGGCGGCAACAACAGCGAAATATACGTCTTCTGAGTTAATGACTGGGTTTCCGTACTTGTGTGTGGTGTAGTTGTTGCCCAAGCCCGCGTAGTCTGTAGCAACCACGGCGAATCCGTGGGGTGGGAGAAGCTTCCAGCTGTCGTAATCGTACCCGTTATAAGAAGACGACGCGGCGCAAGCAGCGACAGTTCCGATAGTACCATGTGCATATGAAATAAGCGGTGTTTTGTTGGATGCCTCACTCAAATAGGGAAGAAGGATAAACCCAGTGGATGGGACTGGCTGTCCACCAACACCGACAGATGTATATTGGATGAACCATAACGAGCTGCCAGGGGTGATATCATATAGAGTGGAATTCTGTCGCTGAAGCTTCAACAGGTCTCCAGGTTTAGATTTAGTAAAGTTATCTGCGGTGGCGTAGAAGTCATAGTTGAAGGGAACATCTCCAAAGATCGGACGGTCCAATGCCTCGAATGTTTGTAGGTTCTCTAGGCAGGCCTTAGAAGAACAACCGTACGCATTACCTTGGGCCAGAGTGATGTTGAGGTCGTTTGGACGATTGGGCTGTTGCGCTTGAACGAGGGCAGCCAAAGAGGCCAGCAGAAGCCCCAAGGAATAGACAGTCATTATGTTGGACAACAGTGCGGGATATATGTATAACTACAGTTGAAAATGGATTTATGAATTGACAAAACAAAGTTATAGAATAGAGCAGCAAGAGCGCGTAACGATTCTTTATAAACGTATATATATGTAAGCTATCGTCGACGGAATGTAGCTATGAGATTAGGGACCGTGGACTGGATTGATTACTAGCTCTATTTGATCGGCTACTGAAGGTTAATTCTTATTGTAGCATAACGCGACGCCGCACTTTTCCAAAACGGAAGACATTAACAAGGTGACGTTTCCTTAAGCGTAGGTACCCACTGATTAGAAAGTTTGTTTTGAATACGGGAATGCTCTCCCAACGTCAATATTCACGAAACGTCAGATTGACGCTCCAACCTGACATCAATATGACTCAATGCAACTACCAGTAGGATTATAATTAGGGCTATCTGTATATCGTCCCTAAGCAAGCTAGTTTAAAAGCGTTACCCCGCGGCTAGGACGGTGTAGATATGAGAAGCTTTGGACCGAGATCTTGAGGCCATATAGGGCTTTTGGGACAGATCAAACATAGGGTTGACCAAGGTTAGTTCGTATATTGTGGAGTGCAGGTCCATGAGACACTGACTATTAATTCATTTAGCTAAATCCGTTAAGGCGAGGACAGCGTGAGTTGTGAGCCTATTACAATCTCAATAAGTAGGAGGTCTTTAAAGAGCTAAGCAAGGGAAAATAAAAAGCCCCATAGAACATTTCCTCTTTAAACACTCGGAAGGGTTACCTGCGAAATATCACTTGACGCCCAATGGCAGGATGAAGCTGATGATAATAACAAAGTCAAGTGCCTTAGGTTTGATAGCGCCCCCTATATATCGTTGGCGGGGAGCAAATGTAGTTAAACCGCAGCGAATAGCTGTCTTTCAAAGATACTAAGGAAATTTTCTAGCACAAATGCAATATACTAATTAGCTAGGGAGTACTAGTATTGTGTTACAGTCAGGAACTGTGTTGTCACTCTCCTACACCTCCTAGAATGTAGTAGGTCAATGCTATGATTGTGCTTAGTATTCCACTATCTAATTGTTCTGCTCTGCTTCCTACTGCCTCTCATACTATTTCTACTGCTACTATTACTATAATAGCGACGGTTCTGCCTCTAATGTAAATTCCTTAAGAGCGATATTTCTAAACTACTGTAAGTAGTTAGGATATAGATATATAGAATTTTATTAGCTATTATTTTAACGGCCTTGATTTTGCATAGGTATTTTAATGGCCCCTGGTATAAATATGGATCTGGTATAAATATATTATATTGTATTTATATATTGAGAACTTAATTTTATTTTATCTTATAATAATAAAGGTTTAATTAACTTTAGTAGATTTAATTTATTTAACTTTATTAAAGTAAACTATTATATATTTACCCCCTTAAACTAAAAGCTTAATATAAATAAAAATACATAAATAATAAATAAATATATATACTAAGGTCTAAAATACCTATTTATTTTTATATTAATATATTTATATTCTTTATTATTATAATATTTACATTATAAATTTATTTATTTATTTACTTTATTATTAATATTTACTAAGTAATTTAATTATATAAGTCTTTATTTAAGTACTAGGATAGTAAAAGTTACTAAGTTTAAATTAAGTATTTATTATATTTTAATATAACAGAGGAAATTATTATAACCTAACTTTTATAATTATAATAATAGGCCTATAGGGTAGCTAGTCTTAGATAAACGTTAAATTAATTAATTAATTAAGAATAAATTATTAAATTAATTAATAATTTAATAATTTATAAATAGATTATTAAATCTCTAAAATAATTTATAATAGGATTATTACTACTTAGTAATTATTTAGCTTAGTTAACTAAATATATAAATTTACTTTATATTACTTATTGAAATACTTAGATAATTAGTTATTATTATAGTATTTATAATATGATTAAATTGAAATATGTATATTTATTTTTATTTATATTACTAATTAATAATTAATTTACTTATTTACTAACTTAATTACTTTACTATTATAAATTATAAAATTACTCTAAGGTTTATCCTTTAGAAATATATTATAACCTAGCTCTTAAGGTTATAATAAGGAGTTAATAGGTTAGATTAAACTAAATTAACTTTAATCCTTTAACTAATTAAAAAAAGATTAAGATATAACTTTTTAATTTAATAATAGATTAATAAATTATTTATTAATTTAGGAAAAGATTAATATTTTTTATATTAATCTAGTCTAAGTTAATTAAATATATAAGTTTACTTTATATTATTTATTAAAATACTTAAATAGCTAGTTATTATTATAGTAATTAAATTAAATATTTAAATACTTTACTTTATAATTAGTAATAAAATTATTTATTTA
>NW_020209330.1:0-13891 GCF_003025095.1 Trichoderma harzianum CBS 226.95 | reverse complement strand
ATAAAGTATTTAAATATTTAATCTAATTACTATAGTATTAATAATAACTAGCTATTTAAGTATTTTAATAAGTAATATAAAGTAAACTTATATATTTAGTTGTATATTCTAAAGTTAAGTAAAATTGCTTATAATCTTAATTAATTTATTCCTACGTTAATTAAAATTAATATTAATTCCCGTCGACTATTCCCTAATTAGCTACGCAGCCCGACGTTAATCCAGGAGCGCCTACCCTATAGGCCCCTTATCGCAACCATAAGAGCTAGGTCGTGACATACAGTGTAATATATATTACTGCGTAATAAAAGACTGGTGCCTGCGTAATATAAACTATATAACTAATTAAAGATTTAAAATTAATAAATTAGACTTTAGCTTACAGAGAGAACAGGCGAAAATAGTTTTTACTAATTTAAATAATAAAATTAATAAAACTCTATAGGTTATTCTATATAATAATACGTCTAACGTAGTTAGTAATCTTATAAAGATAGGATAGAATTAAATACTATATAAAGGTTTAAGATCTCCATCGTATACTAAGATAGGCGTAGATAACTAAAGTAAGCGTAAAGAGTCCGGTGAATATAATATTTGCAGTTAACGATAGTCAGTAACCGTAAACACTTTTATTAATACTATATAACTTTGCTATATATTAGCAGATGTTACCTTTTTAAAAATAAATAAATAGTATTTACTTCTAAAGTATAATTAGTATTTGGGCTGAAATAAATAAAATAGTCTTATTGTATTATTTTAATAAAAAAGAAATCGGTTAGTACAGAGTAGAAATAAAGGGGAATGAATAATTAGGAAATGGCTAGGTCTATAGAGCAACACGGTTAAGTCTGCTTAAGGGGATGTATTTATACTTACATTGCAAAGTCCAAAGAAGAGACTATTAACGAATTAATTCACCGATGGGCACGAGTTCGCAACATACATCTTATATTCCGCAGTTAACTCTGCCCTAATGATTTGTTACTTCGGCATACCTGACCCTTGTCAGCTAGTAGAGCTGACAGCGCGCTAGCTGGCTTTTCTTAGGGGCAATGATTTTCAGTAAGCAAGCATGATTGGCTGACTCGCAAGAGCTTCCCTTTTCCATTTCTGCTAGGCTTAAGGCTAATCGGTAATTGCCCCTGGCCGATGGCGATCCTTTAGGACAGCCTGACATCAGCATTCTAAACCCAAAACTGTACGTGTTTCCCGAAATAGCCAATCACGTACCACGTCCAGTAGGATACAATACGTCTGGTACAATACACACAGCCATTTGGCACCATCATCCACTCTAAATCCCACTGCATAAGCTGGTTCTGTCTCGTCTGCCGAGGTGCCTATCTCCGGCCGACACTGGAGATAGGTAGGAGGTTCAGCATTAGCAATCAAACAATTACAATATTATAGCTTTATTACTCTGCAATCACATTACTAATTATCTTTCAACATAGGTACGGACGAATAAACTACGGGACCACTTTCTGAGTCGATAACTATAAGTGATGTGCTCTTTTACATTCCATATGTCCAAAATGAGCGATAAACTACGGTGATATAACGACAAGATCGAAGTTACATTTCCTTAAGCACGCATAACATGATCCAAACTATCTCGGGGCAACAGGAGCGGCCAAGCCCGACCAGCACTACGTTTGCCGATTGGGACAGCATCGATAACCCAAACAATCCTAAAAACTTCCCCAAATGGCAGAAATGGATTATGGTCACTATTGTGACGTGTGGCTCACTCTGTGTGTTAGTTACACTGCAACTGTCATCCTTGGCGAGTACTACAGCTAACCGCTTCCGACTAACTTGCAGAACGTGCACATCAGCATTGTATTCATCCACTTACGAACAAATAACCGGTTAATTCCATGTGTCTGAGTTGGTTGCAACTGTGGGTTTATTGCTATTTATCTTTGGCATGGGCTGCGGGCCAATGGTTGTTGCGCCCATCTCGGAAGTATGTGTAGCAATTTCATTAGACGAACCATGGACTCGCAGATGCTTATATACTATAGATATACGGGCGACGGCCAATATATCTGGTTTCAATGGCCCTATTTACCATCTTTCTGATTCCTTGTGCCACAGCGCAGAATATAGGCACAATGCTTGCTGGTCGACTGCTTGGAGGGTTGAGCAGCGCAGCATTTCAAAGCGTTGCTGGCGGAACGGTTGGAGACTTGTTCACGCGTGATACACTGCAGTTTCCCATGATGATTTATACTGCCACGCCATTTGCGGGCCCGGTATTGGGACCACTTATTGGAGGATTCATAAACTCATTTACGTCGTGGTGAGTTCTACATTGAGCCATGGGATTCCTGTTTTGGGTACCTACTGACACTGTACTAGGCGGTGGTCGTTTTATATACTCATCATCTGGGCCGGCGTCTTGTGGTTACTTACTGTTTTCTTCATGAGGGAAACGTACCCACCGGCTATCAGGCGAAAGCACAGCCTGTCAACTCCTATCAACTCCTCGGATGAATTAAAGGTCGCCAGCCCTGCCAAAGAGCCGTTCCAGCTACTACTGGCAAAGTCAATGTACCGGCCGTTCCTGATGCTAGCCTATGAACCGATGTGTCTCTGCTTATGCATCTATACGGCTATTTTGATTGGAACGTTGTACCTCTTTTTCGGTGCATTTCCCCTGGTGTTTTCGCATGTATATGGCTTTAACCTATGGTAAGTGGGGTTGACTTTTGTTGGCTAACTTGTCGGGACTCTGATAGGAGCCTTACTGGATCCATTGTGGAAATGGAATCTCAGAAGATTAATAAAGAATCACAACGCCAGCAATGGCCAAGAATTCTTGCCCGAGTTCAGACTCCCGTCAGCAATCCTGGGCGCGCCGCTGATTACCATAGGGTTGTTTTGGTTCGCATGGACTACTGTTTCAGAGGTACCTACCCATCGTCATCTCAAATTGCTTTGTCGTCTCACTGATAATATCTAAATCTTCTACTTGTGAATAGGTCCATTGGATAGTGCCTATTATAGGAAGCTCTTTTTTTGGCCTCGGGTATGAACCCACACAGCGGGCGTTAAGACCCTTGATGCTAATATCGCTGAGCAATTTAGAGTCTTTCTTGTATTTCAAGGAGTGATTACCTTCCTTGTCGACGCGTATCCCTTATATGCTGCCAGTGCGTTGGCAGCGAACGCCTTTTTACGAAGCAGTTTTGCAGCTGCATTTCCACTCTTCGGTGTACAGAGTAAGCTTACCAATGCCAAAAAGGGAACGGACACTAATTGGTACGAATAGTGTACGAACATATCGGATACCATTGGGCAACATCATTGATTGCTTTTTTAACCGTAGCTATGCTACCATTCCCGTGAGTGAGTGGGATATTACTAATTCACAATGGCTAACCCATGTTAGATATATATTTTTCCGGTTTGGCCCTCGTATTCGGAGGAGAAGTCGATTTGCGTCCTGGACACCATTAAACTGAAAGTGTAATATTATGGACCGCACCTAGTGCAACTATTGAGGTATCTGTGTTAGGATATATAAAGAACAAGCGTGTTCGTTTAGTGGTTGGTCAGCAAGAAGTGGAATTTAGCCTAAGCCAGAAAGTTGAATTTACATTCTTTAGTAGATAAGCCTTTTTAAGTGGATAGATAGAAAATTAAGTCCGATCGTGTATGGACCATTACCTGCAGACTTGGGCCGTCAGCTCCCTCTCAATATTATTCACTATATACTATCCGTTACCTACTATAGGCTGCAATCATAAATATAACAGCCATGGGCAAATCAGACTTCGATCCCCTGTGTATTTTCTTCGAATCAGGGATTAAATAGCAACTATGAATGTTCAACAACAATAATAGTCATCTATTTTCCCTCATATGTAACTTATTAACCCCTATAAGGTATGTACTCACTTGGGATTTCTATAACTGGTGTATCCAGAATCTGCCTATTTTATGGCTATACAACATCCAGGAGGCTTGCATTATGTGGCTGATGGGTGGCCTAGAGCAACCTATAGCTATAAAAAGGGGTGTTACTTTTGAGAAAATAAACTTCTTTTTAGCGCTTTACCTGTGTTTCACCATATAGCATGAGACATAAAAACGCCCAGAAATGACTCACTCGATGTTATACGTACACAAAAGTCCTATTTTAAATTTCAGCGATTATATTTGAGCTAGTATAACCGTCAGCCCAAACTCATATGAAAGATATACAGGGAACAGCGTCTTATACCAATCCTTCCATACCCTTTTCTATTGATAATACCGAGTAGAAACATCTTAGCATAACTAAGTGCTTAGAAGTATAGTAACACCGCCAGCAATAGCACCAATATCTATTGTCGTTGCCGAGGAGTGCCACAGGCATTCTCGGCCAGAGACATGGTTGGAGAAGAACGAGACTAATCGCGCGTGTTCGGGGGGCTAAAATAGATGAGAAAGCGTTACGCGAATGCATCGGCATGATTAAATAGCTAACACAAAGTCGAGACGCGCATCAAGAAAACATTTCGCAGGAGGCGCGTTTTGAAAAAAAAAAAAAAGCAATGTTAGCCAGATAGTCCAGGGCCAACGCAAACCTGGTGCTGGGGTGCATTGGCGAGTCATCGGCCTACCCTATATTGTTTTCAACTCGGCAAATATCCAAATAAATCAGGTGCTTTGATTTGAGTTGATTGAAGTAAATTTTCTACCTATTTGATTTAATTGATTTGCAAAAACCCCAATTTAATTTGAACATTTTTTGAAAACGATTTATTTATTTGCAAGCCTGAACTCTTAACACAACTTGCACCTTCGGTGCTGCCATACTTGATCTCATAGGATCTCAAAGCCGTGTAATATAACAGCTGCTACTATACCCAGGGTCCGTTATATTATACTAGCATACGCACTTGTCCGTATGCTAATCGGTGTATGTGTATTTTCCGTCCAGCGGCCATGGGCCGCTCAGGCCCTAGTAATCAAAGTCACTTGTCCCAGGGGGTAACCTGGCTTTGGTCGTGTTGATACTCCACTACCACCACTGCTGCTTATTACTGACCCACCTGGACTTAACCTAGCTGTGCTTAATTATCTATATAAAAGGGTTATTAATATTAAACTATACCCTTTACTCCTTATATATATATAGTTTTTTTTTACAGTAATCAAGTTATACTATAACTATATATGGAATACTAGGATAGGGTTAACTATTTTCTTAAATAGCCTGTCTTACTCTCCTAAATCTCAACAGCGTTATATTCTTAGTCTCACAAACCATCAGCGTCGTTTTTATAATTAACATCCCGAATTGGCCAGCCGCCGATTGCAGACATCCTCGAGACCGGAGTTCCCTCCCCACCCTAAACTGTATGTGCAAAAGCATACAATAGATCAGTGCCGTTTAAGAAGGCCCCGCTTGTCCACAGTTTGCCATCCCTGGCCCATCTTTTCTCAACCTAATTAATACTTTGCGACTGTCGGCGGAGTGTATTTATTATGAAACGTGGGGCAGTTGCTGTTTTCCCCCCTAATATACCGGCTTGGACTGCAACCTTAACACCAGCACAGATTGTAAGAAAGGCAGAGCAGTTATTCCAAGCCTTTCGTACAAAGGCCAACTCGGCATCATTTGGGGTGTAACCAACATTATGCGCGCTAATGAGAACTACATCTAATGGCGGACAAGTCTCGAAGGAGTGCTAGTTTGTGTAAGCCACAGGTATGCAAGGAAAATTAGCGACAGACTCTGAACTCACTGTTGGAACTAGAGATATGGCACTAGTCAGGCGGCTTTGCTTTGCGCTGCCTACCTCAGACACCCAATGAAAATTGAGATCAAGTGCCTGAGCTTTAACATCCTCTGAAACCCACTCTTCTGGCAAGGTTTCAATGAACTTCTTGCTGAAACAATGAAGCATATCTACTGGCGCAACATCAAGAATTTCTGTCTCGCTATATTTTTATTAGTGGCGAATACAATTTATAAACACGAGAAATGCAAACCCATTCATCAGTATAACGCCGACTTCGATTGGCCTGTCTGGCTTCGCAAGATTAAAGACGGACATTTTGTAACAAAATCGGAGGGGAAATGTTAGTTCCTAATCATGAAAGACTTTTCGTATCTCGTTTTACGAAGCTCGCTTGAGTCTGGAAATGTTTCTGAATTTTATACACTGCTCGCCACGATGTTACTAAACGTACATCCGAGACTGCTCGGCAAACAGGTTGTCAGCAAGCTCTCTGGAACTAGTGTGGTTAGGCCAATCATATAATAAAGATTGGGTGTGTATCGAGATTGCATTGTGATCGTCGCAACATCCCAACAAGCTGTGTTCTGCTTATGAATTGCATCCGAGTTATTTCGGAGGTAAATGATTTCATATTGCCAGAGTGTCGTATTCCATCACCAACATAGCCCAAAGAGGGGGGTGGGAAGTAGTCGAAAATGGTCCCTTCTAATGCCCCGCGTGCGATGCTTGCTATGATGGTTGGACACTAAGCTCTAATTTGGGAATCTCTTTGCGAGCTGGCCACTCACAGTCCTTGTCTGCCGGAACTTTTTAGACGGCTGTCCTCTCTGCCCCGCACGTCACCTGGCGGGATGATTTACATAGATGACAAAGCCTTCAATGGTGTCTCTCTTTGTCCGAATGTTGTGGATCAACGCACTGCGGAGTGTACAGTGCCTGTCACGTTGTGAGAGTTATAATCAGCTAAGTGTATTAAAACACTAGTGAAATTCGACATATACCGGTACTGTTCGTTGCTCTTTGTTGCAGGTCTTTTTCTGCAGTTCTTCAGTAACAAAACTTCCCTTCGTCCGAAGCATATAATTACTTTTTCCGGCTAGCTTCATCTCCAATAGAGGCGTACTTATCCGACATTACCAGACTCGCGCTAGAAAGCTCTCCGGGATTAAGCGCTTGCCACACCGTCAACTTTATTGTGAATTGTGGGATGACATTGTTTTTGCACGTAGTGGAAAGTTGGATTCAACGTTTGACTACGTCGATGAGTGCGCACGCAATCTTCCCTTCTCCATGAGTAGGTAGTGCCTAGCACAATGCTTCTCGCGATGGTACGCATCAAACGGACGCTTTGGCTTTGACATGATAGTCATACAGCTCTGATTACTACTATGAAGCCTACCGGACGATCTTCGGTTTGAGAGCAGGCAATACTTTACATTAAATGTACATGAGGATTTTGATCCAATAGTGGACGGAAGCAACAATTGATAAGAGTTTCCACTCACACAACATCCCGCGCGCCTTGACCCATTTGAGGAGTCCGTCCTAATCCAATATGTTTCGCCGAAGCTAACACCTGACAAATTAATGACTATATAATACGAAATTTACCCTTTCATCTGTTTCAGGTTCAATTCCCTCCCATCACAGGCCCTTTCTGTACAAGTCGCAATAGAGAATTAGTTCGTGGCCATGAAAAGCCAAGTCTTCGTCCTTGGCCCAGGCTATGTTGGACGTGCGATTATTGATCTCCTCCATTCAGAGGGCAAGTACGAAATAACGACTCTTGTGCGGACAGAAAAAGCTTTGAAAGACCTCAGTGATGACGGTAAGAAGACATAGTCACAGGAATAACGCAACACAGCCGTTTCCTGCTAATAGAGTTTCAGGCGCGAATACAGTGTTGGGTAGTTTGGATGATACAAATCTCATCGAGCAACTAGCTGCACAGAGTGATGTGGTGTTCCATACAGCAACTTCAGATCACTTGGCGTCTGCTCAGGCGATTTTACGTGGGATTGCGAAGCGAGCGAGTCAAGGTATGCACACGAGCACCTCTGGCATTACTGGCAAGCACCAATGCTAAACGGTTCGGTGCTGTTAGGAAAACACACCATCTACCTTCACCAAAGTGGCGCTAGCTGTCTGAGCGATCAGTCCGCTGGAAACAACCCGAACAATGAAGTGTACTCGGATAGCACCACGGCGCAAATTGATACTCTTTCTCCCACGGCACCCCACAGAAAAATTGATCTAGGTATGCAGAAATGCCTACAGAGAAATCTGATTTCTTTCAAATCCTGTAATCTTATGGCAACTAACGCTCCTTTTAGCCATTGTGGAAGAGCGACAAAAGCTTGGTAGTCTGGCTAGAATCTTCATTTGGATGCCCCCAATTATTTATGGTAATAACGGTAAACATAAACGTATTTCCATTCAGGTAAGTTGAATGCCCCTAAAGCTGACTTCTATATTTACAACGGAACTTGCAGATTCCAGCTTTAACCCGATTTGCCTTAAAAAATGGACACGCCGGCTACGTCGGCACTGGGAAGAACGCTTGGAGTTTCATCCACGTCCTTGATCTCGCAAAAGTAGCCTGTTCCACAATTTCCGCTGAGGTCTGCCAAAGGCTAGCCATATGCTAATATCGCACCAATAGGCGTACACCCAAGTCCTTCATTGGCTTGAAACTGCCCCTAGATCTGACCTTGGTCTTCAGAATCCATACTTTTTCTGCGAAAGCGGCGAAATATCGTGGGCCGATGTTGCCTCCATGATTGGAAAGAACCTCTACCGTGCCGGTCGAATTGTCAGCCCAGAGCCACACGTTATATCAGATTCAGAGTATGTTGACTTATTTGGCAAGTATACCCCAGACATAGTGGGATGTAACTCTAGAAGTAGCGCCGACAGGTTGAGGCTAATGGGCTGGAAACCCGAGCAACCTGATGTGCAGGAAGCATTCGAGAAAGAAGACTTGCCTCTTATACTGTTGGAGAGTGGAAAGTTCGAGCCTCCTAACATTACCCTTTCGTAACCCGTATTTCGTACGAAATTAGCGCCAGCTGACATTTAACTACAACTCTTAGAGTAGTCTATTGCACTTTCGAAATCTCAACCTTCTGCTGACCGTAACTTCCATTTCTATATAAAATAACCCTTTAATATATATAAATCTTTAATTATACATATATATTTATATTTATTAAAAATAAAAAAGAGAAAGTTGAGGAATTTTTTTTATTTATATTTTCTTAAGAAATTCAGTAGTATATAGTGTATTATATATTATTATGACTTAACCTCATACGTGACGAACCGTGTTCCTATATGTCAGTATAGAGGTAGGATTCCCAAGGGACAAACCTTATAAGTTAGGGTAACTTAGGTTTATGTTGGCGGATAGGTCAGGCTGGATATTCGGGCAATATAAAGAGTCACGCAACTAGTAGAGAGTATCAAGTAGATTCAATCCGAACGTGGTATTCACAACTGGCTATCTAAGCTGTCTGAATGAGTGTGATGAATCGAACTTATATATCCAGTTGGGCATCTGAGGTCGACGTCGGTCAGTGTCGACCTTCAACGGTCGACATGCTAATGTGTGACGAACCGGGTTCCTATAATCTAGGGTTAGCTTTCCAAAGGGCACAAACCTGGCTTGTACTTGGGTTTATGTTTGGCGGGCGATCAGGTCGGTCGACGAGCAATCTTATCACGCAGCTAGTAATAACAATGAGGAGGATCTCTGTATTCCAATGTGATTGTATTGAAAGTGCTGTGATAACAACTGGCTATCTAATCTATCTAACGAGTGTAGAGAACGTAAACTTATATATCCAGTTGACTTGGACTGGGTCGAGTTAAGTCGAGTCGATCGTGATCGACTTAATCGAGTTGAGTCGAGTCGACTGGACTCGACTTCATTTTCGCATCCGGCTACCAGGGGCAGCGTCGTTGTTACTGTCATTGCTTTTGAGTTAGACAATGCTCTCTGCGATGCAACATCAAGCGAGCTGCTTAAACGGTGACGAGGGGCGACGAAGGGTACATGTAGTTGCTAACAGTAGGATGATGAACGAGAACGAGCAATACACTAAACGCTTTATGGAGAGTCTGGTATTGTCTGTTCTGTAAGGCGGTTTCCATTTCCGCTTCGTCTAATTAGCGGATTCTCCTATGGCTTACAGATGCTACTGTAAGAACTCTATAACCGTATTATCTCCAGCTAAATTCAAAACTCAGAAATCACTAAGATAAGTCAGACCATAGATTAAGGGGCCACCCCCATTAAGTGGCCACCGCCATTTCCCTTTAACATTAATAATGTTAATTATTTATAAATATAATATTTTATATAATTATTAATTAACTTTAAATTTAATTTAAATTATTTTAATAATTATAATTAATCTTATTAAAAAAATATTTTATAATAAATAACATATAAAATAATATATTATAATAAAAAGCTATATATTACAAGCCAACACATATATGGCCGCAACGTCAGACCTACAGGGTAGACCACACGGATCATCCTCGGGCCGCGAAGCCAATCAGAGGTGTGTTCACTCTTGAAAAGTGAACACCAGTGAACGATCGCCCGATTAGGAAAATGTTTACTTCACAAAAGTAAACCAAAGTGAACATCTCATTATATATTCATTTCACAACGCTCGTTTAGAATAGTTTAGATAGCCAGTTGTGAATACAGAACAACGCTTGATTATACCTACAGAGTATCATCTACTAGTTGTGTGAACACCCTATCATTATTCCTTGTTAAATTGCCTGCCAGTCCAGCCTGGCCTATCCGCCAACATAAACCTAGTACAAGGTTTGTCCCTTGGGAATTCCTCTTATACTAACATATAGGAGCTCAGCTTATCACATATACTATATAAAAGAAAAACCTTCTATATATATACCTCCTTAATCTTTAGATTATCTTCTTCCGCTAATAGCCAAAGGGTAATAATCTTATTTCTTATATCCTGGTTTTTACCTCTAAGAGTAAAGCTTAACCTAACCTCTTGGAAGTAAGTAATATTCTTACTTATAAGCTTTAAAATTCTAATTAGTTTTTATCTAGCCCCAATAGCTAACAGCTTCCTCTATATATAATCTAGCGGGACCCAAATAAAAATACAATTATTAGGCTTTTTTTTAGGTTTATTATCTTTATTATTACATTTAGCAGTAGTTAGGGTTAACCCTTTACTATTAATAGTAGGATTCTTTAAGTTACTAGTACTATTTTATAGTATTTCGTTATAAGTTAAGCCCTATACTGCAACTTATACCTATATAACTTTAGGGGCCCTAAGGTCTACTTTTCAAGTAGCTATAAGTACTCCTATTATAGTAGGGGCTTTAGTATTATCCAATTATCTATTATAAAATACATTAGCTAATATTATTATAGTTAGTTAGGCAGCTTTTTTATTACTACCTGTATAACGTCCTAACCTAATACTTATAAAGTATAGGGTAAGTTCCTAAGGTAATAAGCTAAAGTTAGTTAATTTATATTAGCAAAAAGGATAGGAAGTAGCTTTAAGTAAATGTAATTATAAAGTAAGTAAAATATAATAAAGATTTAGTTTATATTTAATTTTAATACTTTATTAATAACTATTTATTTATATTATTTAAAAAGTATAAAAAATCAAATTTTATATATTTAATTATTTTAAATAGCTTACTTTTAGGATTATAAGCCTAAGTATAGGATTATTATTTTATAAATAATCTATCTAAAGTAGCTTATAATAAGCTTATTATTCTTATGTTAATTAGTTCTTTAGGTAAAGTATTTTTCTATAGTATATTCCTAATATACTTTATTTTTAGGTTAGGCTATAATATAATACCCCCTCTTTATTAGTTTTATCCTTAAGGTTAATTATATAGTAGTATTATAAGTATAGCTTAAGCCTTATAAGTTTATTTATCTATTTCTTCTTCTTTAATTATATTATTATAAGTGTAATAATCTTAAAGCTTATTTTTTATAAAGCCTGTAAGTAATTATTACTTACGTTATTTATTCTAACTAATAGATCTAAAGTAAATATACCTTATTTACATTATTTTCGTAAATTAATTACTTATTATATAATTAAAGATTTATTTTATTATTATAAGTATATTAAATAAGGTTATTTTTATAATAGAGTATTAATTACATTTTCTTATAGGTAATATATCCCTTTTATAATAAAATAATATTAATAAAACTTTCTTAGTAATAAAAGCACTAGATTAGTAAAAGAAATTAAAGGAGGAGGAAGAGAAGGTTAGGGAGGCCTGTTACAACCTAGCTCTTAAGGTTGCGACAATAGGCTAACAGGTTGGTCTAGACTAGATTAACTTTAATCCTTTAACTAATTAAGGAAGGATTAAGATATAACTTCTTAATTTAATAGTAGATTAATAAATTATTTATTAATTTAGGAAAGGATTAATATTTTATATATTAATTTAGTCTAGGTTAACTAGGTATATAAGTTTACTTTATATTACTTATTAAAATACTTAAATAGCTAGTTATTATTAATATATAGTAATTAGATTAAATATTTAGATATTTTATCTATAGTTAGTAATAAAATTACCTATTTACTAACTTAACTACTTTGCTAATATAAACTATAGAACTACTCTAAGGTTTATTTTTTAAAAATAGCTAACCTATATTAACCTATAGGACCTAGTTTATTATATAATAATAACTTTTATTTAAATAGTTACCTTAAACCTATAGGAAATAAAATACTAAAAACTTAGCAGCCTATAAGCTTTAGAGTTTTAAATAATAATACTAATTATAAAAGTAAAGCTTAAAGTAACTATAATAGTAATATTAAATTTAAAAATATACTAACTAAAAATATAGTTAATTAAGCTAATTATAATAAACTAAAGGCTAAGTTTAAAGCTTTTAAAATACAGCTTTAGGACTTTAAAAAAAAAAAAAAAAAAGGTAAAGTTTTTAAATTAATAAAGCCTAAACCTTTTAATAAAAAATTATATAAAATAAATAAATTTTTTTAAAATTTATAATTTATTTTAAATACTTTCCTTATACTTTAAAAAATAATAAAAATAAAGTTATTTTTATAAATAGCTACTTTATAAAAAATACTAAAATATAGTTTTAACCTATTATATAGAATTATAAAGAAGGAAAGATTAATTTAAAAAAGTTTAAAACGTAAATTAAACAAATTTATACTAAGTATATAAAATTTTAAAAATAATTTAAAAAGTCCTTTAGTATTATAAATAAATAATAAAAAGCTAAGTATAAACTTTATTTTATTACTTAAAAAAAATTACTAAGTAAGTATATTTTAACTTTCTTACGCTTATTAATTAAAGTTATATAACAAGCTGAGCTCCTATAGTGTTAGTATAAGAGGAATTCCTAAGGGATAAACCTTATACTAGGTTTATATTAGCGGATAGGTTAGGCTGGACTAGCGGGTAATTAATAAGGATAAAAGGGGTTTATTTATATAACTAGTAGATAATACTTTATAGGTATAATTAAGTATTATTTTATATTTATAACTGGCTATTTAAGCTATTTTAATAAGTAATATAAAGTAAACTTATATACTTAGTTAAATTCTAGGCTTATGCAGCTTATAAAATAAGCATAAAAAGCATAAGCTTACTAGGCTCATTAAATAAGTAAGATAAGCGGGATCTAATTAGCTATTTAGATTATAGTTAATCTAGTTACACTTAGTTAGTTAGCTTATTATTATAACTATAAGTATTAGGTTATAATATAATATCCCCCTTCCGTTAGTTTTATCCTTAAGACTTTACTTTTTATAGTATAAGTAACCTACTTCCCTTTTTATAAGTCCTTACCTAGTTTCCTTTATTTTTTATTTATTCTATATTTAATTATTATAATTATACTAACTAAATCTAAGGAGTATAAAACTAATAAGTAAGAGTAGTATAGTAATTTTTATTTATTAATATTATTTTACTTAATTAAAATAAATAAATATTTTATTTATAAATCCTTAGGTATAAAGTACTTTTTCTTAAAGAATAAATTTTCTTATTATTTAACTTATATTATTAATTAAAAGTCCTTTTATAATATTAAATAGCTTTCT
>NW_020209329.1:0-14434 GCF_003025095.1 Trichoderma harzianum CBS 226.95 | reverse complement strand
CTTAAATAAACTTTTACTAATATACTAATACTTATAATATTTAACTTAAATAAACTTATTATAATTAAAACTAATACCTTAGACTATATAATTAAAGGAGTACTTAGTAACTAAATAAAAAAAAGAAACTTAAGTTTATTACCTACTTCTTTAAGAAACTATATAAACTAAAACTTAAATATTTTATTTATAATAAAAAGTTTATAATTATATACTAAGTACTTAGTAAATAATATTAAAAATACTATTATAAAAAAAGCTAATTTTTAATAATAATCTTTATAAATTATTAAAATATTATTTACTTTATAATAATATAAAAACTATTTTATAAATAAGTTAAGTATTATAAATAACTCTTTAAGTTTAAGCTTATTATTAAATATTATAGTAAATTAAATAATAAATATACTAATATACTTAGTAGGTATTTAAATTACTTTTAAAAAAATCCTAGAAGTTAAAGTATAAATACTAAAAAAAAACTAATATAAAGACCTAGTTATTTAATTAATTAATACCTTATATTAAATTAAAATAGATAATTTAATTATTAATAATATAAAAAAATATATAAAAAACTAGGAAAATAAATAATACCTAAAAGGTATTTTTATAAATACTAAATATTTAATATTAAATAAACTTATTTAAGTACTAAAAAACTTACGAAGTAAAGTAGTAAAATTAGTTTATATATATAGGCTTAATAAATACTATAAAATTAAAAAAACTATATAGTAAATTATATAATACTTTAAATTTAAAAATATTAAAACATAAATATAAAAGGTTATATTAAAATATATAATATATAAATAAGCTAAAAGCTTTAAATATAAACCCTATAAATAGCTATAACTACTACTTATACTATAATAATTATAAAAATTAATTTTATTTAACTTAATTACTAAACTACCTCCTTTAAAAAAACTAATTATAAAGGTACTTTATAATAGTATTTTTATAGTAGTTAATAAACTTATAAAAATAACCTACTTTATACTATTTAAAAAAGCCAGTAATATAAAAAAACTAGTTTATATAATAATAAAATATATTATAAGTAACTATAAACTACTAAAAGATATAATCTTTAATAAGGGAAATATATTTATATTTAAATTTTAAAAAGTACTTATAGCTAAATTAAAAATAAATTATAAAGCTAATACAGCCTATTACCTATAGATAAATAAATAAAAAAAAATTTAACTAAATAATTAAAATATACTTACGTTATTATATTAATTTTAAGTAAAATAACTAAGTAGAACTACTTTTTATTATATAATTTATATATAATAATATAAAATCTAAATTAATTAAGAAATTACTATTTTTCTTAAATTATAAATTTAAACCTAAAGCCTACTAACTACTAAGGTAAAGGAAAAATATTAAGAAAACTATAATTAAAGTAGAAGATATAATTAAATTATATAATAAACTATAATAATAACTTAAATTTATTTATTAAAGAATAATTAAATATATAAATAAAAATAAAATTAAAAAACTAACCTTTTAAGAAAAAAATATAGTTTAGCTTTATTAATATATATAAGGAAATAAGTAAGTAAATATTAAAATAAATAGGCTAAGTAATAAACTTAATTTTAAAAAACTTAAACTTTATAAAATTTTAAGAAAAATTAAAAAAGTAAATTATAAACTTAAACTTTTAAAATAATAGGAAAAATAAAGGAAATATATATATTTAATATTTTATATCTCTTTACTAAAAAAAGTATAAATTAATAAAAAAACTAAAAGACTTATTTAAGACGAAATTATTATTAAAAAAAAAGAAAAAAAATATAAAGTCAAAAATATTAATGTAATAAAAATAAAAGAAAATAGTAAATAATATTATAAAATATAATAAAAAAAAAGGAAGAAAAAGAAAAAATATAAAAACTTATTAAATACCTTAAGAATTTAATAATATTAGTAGAAAAACGTTATTAAAGCTTAAGGATTATACTAACTTAGGATCTATTACTAATATCCCTAAATAATTTACTAACTTTAAAAAAGTAAAAATAACCTTAAAAAAACCCTTTACTAACTATAACGTAGTAGCCTAATAAATAACCTTTATTTCCTTATACTTAACCTTATTTAACTTATTTAAATTAGTAATACCTTATATAATAGTATAATATATTTTTTTATATTAATATTTCTTTTTTTTATAAAAATATTTAATTTTTATATTAATGATATAATACTCCTTTTTAGCTACTTTAAGCTTATTTTTTAAGTAGAAATAATAAATAATAATATACTTTAATTATTTAAAAAATAAATTATAAATATTATAATAAGATTTATTTAAATAAATATATTTAGTATAATATAATAAATTAAAAAAAATATAAAATACTTTTTATAATTATATAATATATAATAAAAATAACGTTTATCTATAGCTAAAGTATTTTTAATTATAAAATAAAAAAAACTCTTACGTTTTTTAATTTTTAAATAAACGCTTTTAAATATTTTATTTATTATTATTAAGTAAGTTAATATACATAAAAAAAAATAAAAAATAAGTAGTAAAGAATATATTATAAAGTAAAGAAGAACTACTTATACTTAAATAAGTAAGGTCTTAAGGATAAAATTAATAAAAGGGGGATATTATATTACAACCTAGCTTTTATAATTATACTAATAAGCCTATAAAATAATTAGTTTTAAATAAACAATAGACCGACTAACTAATTAAAAATAGATTATTAAATTATTATAATAATCTAATAATCTATAAATAGATTATTAAAACTATAAAATAATCTATAATAAAATTATTAACCTTTACTAATAATTTAGCCTAGTTAACTAAGTATATAAGTTTACTTTATATTATTTATTAAAATACTTAAATAGCTAGTTATTATTAATACTATAGTAATTAAATTAAATATTTAAATACTTTATTTACAGTTAATAATAAAATTGCCCGTCTACTAACTTAACTACTCTGCTAATATAAACCATAGAACTACTCTAAGGTTTATCCCTTGGAAACAGCTAACCTATACTAACCTATAGGACCCGGTTCGTTATATAATTTATAAATTAAAAAAAAAGTAAAATAATTTTTTAATTTATAAATTAAAAAAGTAAAAAATATATAAAATAAAAAATAAAGCTTTTTTATTTTTTTACTTAAAAATATAAAAAATCTTATTATATATTATAAATAAAAGTATATATATAAAACTACTAAAACCTAGCCTTTAATTAATTAGGTTATTTTTTAATATATAATATAAGTACTTAATTCTTAATTAAGTTTAATTTTAATTATGAAATTTAAAAAAGTTTAGTTTTAACTACTAAAATCTAATTAGCTAGTATATTTATTATTAATAATAAAGTTTATAAAGTTATAATATAAATATTATAATAATAAAAAATAAATAAAAATAAATAATTTAGTAATAAATTATTTTAGATTTTAATATATTTATATATTTAAGATATTTTTATTTTTAATTATGTTTAACCTTTAGTTTAAGGGGGAAAAAGTATAGTAGTATAAGATAAACAGGAACAAAAGAATACTCAATATCCGAAATAACAATAACTCTATTGTATGCGAAAAGTTTAAGTGCACTAGATCCATGCTGCTGTAATATATAAAGATGTGTTTTCTCGCTATGGGTTCGCCCTGCATATGGAGAAAACGATTCGGAGACTACAAGATGTTCGCCTATTAAACTAGTACCTGTCCTAGGTTTTGTTTTTAGGTGGGGGATTTAGCTATTGACTGGGGGGTTTGGGGGATCAGCAAGACGTGTGTGATTAACAGCTCAACTGCGTTGAGGAAAGCTATTGTTTAACAGAAAGGTAGAACGAAATTCAATACACACATATTTTAGGGGCTCAAACTTGGCGGGTCTAGCTGAGATGGATAGAAGCCTAGAAACATTGGGGGAGTGTCAGATGAGCGGCCCACTCCGGACGCGGGGAGAAGGGTCGCCGGAAGCTGACCGACGCTACCGGGTAATACTGAAACTAGACGTTCTGGTTCCGCTAACAAGGCGTCAGAATGGATGACAGTGTCATTCACAGAATCCAGCTGGTAACAGTACTTCACTGTGACAAGGCATAGATGGGGGTTTGGGGGGTTGATCGGTTAGTGAAATGAGCCAAATCGTAACCCCCAACGTGGGATTCTACCGTAGTCGCAATCCATGCTGTGCAATACTAAGAACGGAGGTGTATCGGAGCTCGTGGGGTACGCTGGTGCAGTATTCCGGCCTTGGACTGCACTCTTGGAGAGATGGTGGGATCATGGGGGGAAGCGTGGGGAGAGTATGTAGAGACAGTCGATAACCCTAGTGGTGCAGAATCTCCAACCACGCGACGATGGCATGGTGTTTGGTACGTGTTTGCAGAGGAAGAGGTTTGTTGGTCAGGGAGCCTAAGTGATATTGAAGCGCTTGGCTGCATGGCTTGCCAGAGGCAATCATGGGAACTTTTGCCAGTTGATACATGTCACGGTCGACGCGTTGACGCTGCATGATTAACGCGTGGGCAAAGAACAGGTGAATATGAACGTTGACGTGTTTCATCAAACAATCTTGAAATTCAAAAGAACTCGAGTGCGTCTGGTCTGGTCTGGGCATCTGGCAGATGCACGCCTGACCAAAGCAAGGCACAGAAGCCGAGTTAAACTACTTAATTTGTATTATATACGGAGTCCTCTATACGAATTTTAATTTAGGGATATATATGGAATATTCGTAGAATCGCGGACTTTGGTGACATGCGCAAAATGGTACAACTGTAGTTTCGGCCTATACTATACAACAGGTGTAGGATAAGCCTTATACTGCAACTACATGTAGTACCGCTGAGAGAGATCTAAAAGAGTCCTGGTTGATCGGGAAAACATGCTATAGCACAATACATTATGAACTTGGCCTAGCTTCCCTCTGCAGATAACTAGGTTTAATGTTCTTGATGATTCTATCGCCGTGGCAACGTCACTTCAATTATATGTGGTTGGGGAAGAAGAACCGCGCGTTCTTTTCTTGCCACTCGCCGTCGTGGGCGAGCACAACCTCAACTAGCGAACCATCCAGCCCTTCTCTCTGTAGTCTTTGCATCATGCTTAACGTCTTGTACGCTGCGTCTAGATCCTTGTGAATAGTAATAGTGCGCCCTTTATCGTCTTTCCAAGCGCCGAAATCCGTCTCGCCGTTGAATATGCGCGCATGGTGGCAGGCGTCCGCTGCCAGGTACACCCATTTGTCCGCAGCAACTCTCACCAAGGCATTGAGATGGCCTGGGACATGACCGGGGCTGTTGATAATGTAGATTGACCCGTCGTTAAACATGTCAATGGCGTGGGGGATATCATGCTTGGATTGCCAACGCCAGCCGCGCTCCGGCTCGAAGACTTCGCCCTCTGCCTGGCTCGGTACCGCGGGAAGTTCAATGGTGCGATCCTTGGGTAGTAAGTCTGGTTCATAGTATGGGTTGTAGAGGTCCTCGCCCATTTGGTTGTTGAGAAGCTTGTCGGTGTTGTGGCCACAGATGAAAGTCGCATTGGGGAAGTCGGACGGCGTGCCGACATGATCCCAATGGATGTGGCTAACAATCACATAGTCAATTTCCCCGGAGTCGCAGCCGCCCAGCGCAAGAGCCGACTTTACATCGTCCTCGCTACTGATAGGATCCCGCGTGGCAATGTGCTTCTGCAATCCTGGGTGGTACTTGGTAAGATCCTTGCGGATACTCAAGTCAAAGACGATCTTGCTCTTGGTCGCTGGGTGTTCAATGAAGAAAGCCATCGAAGGCATCGTCATTTTCTCCCCATCCTTGGCATCGGCTACAAACTTGTACGCTGGTGGTGAGAGGTAGCCACACTTGAGGGGCGAGACGGTAGCGTACTTGACGGTCATCTTGGTCTGTTAATGCGTGAAAGGCACAGCAAGTCGGATAGTCCTCACCCTGTTGCTGTTCTGGTTTTTAAGCTCAACCAGGGACTTGCACGTTGGATACGTGAGATTATTTAAGAGGCATAGTATCCCCCCATCTGGAATAAGAGGTTTCGAGCTAGACTCTCTAGTACAGAACCTATTCTACCCCTCGTTGACCCCCACTGCCGACTTTTCCGGCCAGATCGGTCTGATTTTGTGTACACGGGTGGCGATATCGATATCACCATCGCTGGCTTCCATGAACTACCATGAGCTGGGGGAACCTGACAACCAGGCTGTCTACGCCGTAGATATCCCTCCCAAAACGCGTGTAATTTAGTGTAGCGGGCATTCGCTGTCCATAGCAGCAAGGGCAGTGTAATATATTTATTGGAATCGGTGCGACACAAAACATTCACACCTAAGACAATCACAGTCTCTTCTTCCTGACCATGGAGTTTGTGATTTCATACTTGACTCATATATTCACCTACAGTAACGTAGCATGCATTATGAAGAGACATTTCTTCTTACTACCACTCCAACAGATCCTTGGCACCTGGTAAATCAAGACCAAGCCTTTTCGGAGGCTGTAGTTTTCTGATACGATTAAATAACCACGGAAAGGTAGCTTTCTGCTTCGTTTCGAATGCGTAGATCTTATCTTCGCTCACGAGAGTTGAGCTAATATCGTCCAAGCCATTGAGCAAGCAGTGCTTGGTGTAAGGGTCGACGTTGAACCTGACAATGCGTTTCCCGCTGGAGTCACGAATCTCTTGGTTTGGCAGATCAACCACGACGTTGCGCTTGGCCATGGCCTCAGCATGTACAAGCCCCAGTGCCTTCGCATCGTCAATGGCAATGGCTAACAAACCATTCTTGCCCGCATTGTTAAAGAATATGGATGCAAAAGACGGTGCAATGACACAGCGGAAGCCAAAATCCGTCAATGCCCACACGGCATGTTCTCGAGAAGATCCACAGCCAAAATTTGCCCCAGTGCAGACAAGAATTTGCGCGTGCCGCCAAGGTTCCTGGTTGAGGACACATTCAGGAATCTCTTGTATGGTTATAGGGTCGTAGCGTAGCTCGCGGAAGAGACTGGGCCCAAGACCTGTCCGCGTCACTGTCTTGAGAAACTCGCCTGGGATGATGAGGTCTGTATTGATGTTTTGCATGTCAAATGGCGCTGCCACAGATGACAATATGTCGAATTTGGGAATACCATCAACACTAATCTTGCTCTCCTCTGCGGGGCGATTGGGAAACGCTTCGTCCACAACCGGCTGGGATAAGGTGTTGGTGGAGGTTGCTTCAGTTTGAACGGTAACAGCACCGGCACTCATAACCTTATCGCCTCCGAGTGTGAGCTGCGTATTACTGAGGGAACCATTCCCAGTGGCCACGAGCTCTCTTACATCCGTCATGTGACCCGTGATAGCCGCAGCAGCGGCCATGGCCGGCGATAACAGATGAGTTCGTCCTCCGATTCCCTGACGTCCCTCAAAGTTGCGATTCGTGGTGGAGGCACATCGCTCACCGGGGGCCAGCTTATCAGGATTCATGGCAAGACACATTGAGCAGCCAGGTTCGCGCCAATCGAAGCCAGCCTTCTTTAGAATCGTATCCAGGCCTTCCCTTTCGGCTTGTTTCCGGACTAGACCAGATCCTGGCACGACCATAGCATATACCCTAGGGGCAACCGTACGGCCAGAGGCAACTCTTGCGGCTGCGCGAATATCCTCAATACGCGAATTAGTGCAAGATCCGATAAAGACACGGTCAATCTGGATGTCAGTAGCGCGCATGTTAGCCTGAAGGCCCATATATTTGAGTGAACGCCGTATAGCTGCTGCTCTGATGTCGTCCTTGCCGTCTAGGTCTGCAGGATCGGGTATCGTTCCTGTAATGGGGATGACATCGTCCGGCGAAGTGCCCCAGGTAATGGAGGGCACAATATCGACGGCGTTGATGTCAACTGTATAGTCCCAGTGGGCATCCTCGTCGCTTTGCAGCGTCCTCCAATATGTTAATGCCTTGTCCCAGTCCTCGCCCGAAGGCACCAGAGGTCGACCCTGAAGATATTCAACGGTGACCTCATCAGGCGCGACAAGCGCTGTACGGGCACCTCCTTCGATGCTCATATTGCAGAGAACCATACGCGCCTCCATAGAGAGGTTGCGAATAGTTGATCCACAAAATTCGATAATGTATCCCGTAGCGCCTGCGGTGCCAATCTTGCTCAAAAGATGCAAGATGATATCTTTAGAGTACACACCAGGGCCTAGGTCCCCTTCGACACGCACACGGAAGTTCTTGAATTTGTGCTGTAGTACCGTCTGCGTGGCCAAGACATGTTCAATCTCGGTTACGCTGCCGCTGATGGCTAATGCGCCTACCGCTCCGTGCGTGGGCGTGTGGGAGTCGCCACAGAAGATGACTGAACCCGGTAACGTGAGTCCCTGCTCAGGCCCGACGACGTGGACGATACCCTGGCGGCGGTCTGACATGCCAAAGTACTTGATCCCGTGCTCGGCTACGTTCTTCTCCAATAGAGTTACCTGCTTCCTCGCCGCTGGTTCAGTCAGAAAGGACGAGGCATCGCGGTAGCCCGAACGGTCGTCGGTTGGCACATTATGGTCAACGGTAGCCAAGGTAAGGTCAGGCCGACGAACGGAACGCTTGTTCCTTCTGAGACCGTCAAAAGCTTGAGGCGTTGGCACCTCGAAGATGAGATGCGCGTCTATGTACTGGAGGGGTGCGGTGGTGTTTGTTGGATCCACCAGGTGAGCATTGTAGATCTTGTCGTAGAGAGTGAGGCCCATTGTCGAGGTATGGCGGCCGTAGATGACCTTTCTTGCGAATTCGAGAGGCGAAAGTGCTGATAGGGAGCGACCAGCACAAACTCAGATCTCCAATTTTGTTCGTGACGATATTTATAGCTTGGCAATGCTCATCTCAAAGTCATAGACGACACTGCTCCAAATAATTGAGCCCGGGGAGCTAACTACGTCTAACACTGTCACTAACTCTGTTGCTCGTGACCATGTGTGTACCTACCACAGGAACCAGACCTAACGGAGGCGTTCATTAGGCTGGACGGATAAAACCAACGTTTCTGTAGGTGGGGGTTCTCTTTTGCCCCATGCGCGGGGGCTATACCTTGGTGAACGTGAAGCAGACGAGGTCGAGAACTGAGTTGTGCCTCTACATGTAAGATGTCCGCCAGGCCCCGGCAGCACCCCACAGAGACGTCTACACTTGTGCGGTGGGGATCAATGGGAATAAGGCGGAGAAGGGTGAGTGATTACATAGCTGCTGGGGGTGCGTGTGGGGTACATGATGATTTCCAGATGCAGGAATTCTGCTTGATGATGCGGGGTTGTGATTCTGGTCTGTGACAGCAGACGCTGGAGCGATGCGGTCTTCTGTATATTCCTTGAACCTCAATAATACTGGATAGGATAGAAGAAATGGACCGAATGAAGTTTACAGAGTGCTCTCCGCGTATGTTTCTGTACACATGTATTGCTATCAAACGATGATTTTATACACCAACTTCCTAATGATCTATGCTGCCTTTCCCGGGCCATGTGTCGTCCTCCTTATGACATAACAGATGCTCTGCCTTACAATTCAAACCATCTTATCTAGGATAACTTTGAGTGAGGCGACAATGGCGTCGCCCATCTCGGTGGTTGACGCAGATCCACCAATGTCACCGGTGCGCACCTCCAGACCGCCAGCCTCTTTATCATCAAGCGCAACGCTGATCGCCTCATCTATAGCATCGGCCAAGAAGTCGAGATCGCAGCTGTACCGTAGCATCATGGCAGCACTCTGGATAGTGGCAACAGGGTTGGCACAGTTGGGCTGCAAGTCCGGCGCAGAACCATGGCTCGGCTCATACATGCCTGGCGAGTTTGTCCCGTCACCAGGGATACCAGCCAAGCAAGCGGAAGGCGAAAATCCAAGCGAACCAACAACAGCCGCGGCCTCGTCAGAGAACAAGTCACCAAAGATGTTGTCGCACAGCACGACGCCGTTGAGCGAACGCGGATTTTTGACCATGACGAGGGCTAGCGAGTCGGAGAGCTGGTTGGTCATGGGGATGTCAGGGAACTCGGCATCGCGGATCTTCCAGACAGCGTCGCGCCACAGGCGACACACAGCAAGTACATTAGCCTTGTCAATGTTTGTTATCCTGCTGGGACCTTTGGTCCCACCGTGCTTGCGTGAAAGGTACGCGGCCATCTTGGCAATGCGCTCGACCTCCCATCGATGATATCCCCAAACATCGCTGGCGTAGTCCGGCTTCTCGCTCGAGAATTCTTGTTTATCGCCAAAGTAGACGCCGCCACAGTTTTCACGTAGCACAATAAAGTCAGTGCCTTTAACGATAGACTCCTTCAGGGGTGAGCACTTGGCCACGCCATTAGAAGGGACTTTGGCCGGACGGATGTTGGCCCAACAGTTGAGCGCACGACGAAGATCCAGCACCGATGTCTCAGGCCTGAGCTCACCCGTCATGCCCCATTTGGGCCCTCCGACGGCACCAAAGAGCACAGCGTGGGATTTCTTGGCCTTCTCAATCACAGCCTCTGTCAGTGGTATGCCGTGGACGTCAATGGACTGACCACCCAGCAGGTCATGGTCCAGGTTGAACTTGATGCCCTTGGCCGCCACGGCTGGGTGAGACTCGGCGGATTGTAGAACTTTGACGGCCTCGGCGACGACCTCGGGGCCGATATGGTCACCGCCCAGGACGAGGATATTGAATGAAGGCATGGCGCAGATAGTGGACGAATATCCGAGGGCTGTGAGAGAAAATAGCTGGAGAGAGTTTTGTAGAGAATTGTTACGGGTGATAGAGTCGCGCAAAATACATATTTTAAATGGTCCAACCCCCCACGATGTTCAGGAACTTTGGCAATCCATCAGATGCGTCTTGTCCGCCACCAGCGCTGTCATGGACTCGCCTACCCCATTGTGCCTTGCCCCCACGAACTCGTTCCTATCTAGCCCGCCACCTATTGAGACTGGCAGAGGCGAGATACATGGAGTCTACTTGACCCCCAGCAATGCTAGCATTAAGGGCTTAGTCACATCTGTTGGGGCATATCTCCCCAGACACATGCTTCAGCTGAGCAGCGCTTCTCCTAGTGTCAAGTGGACAAGTTCCGGCAAATACGCCCGAATACGCACTCTCCGTAGCCGAACAGATTCCCCCCTCATCCCCGATTTCCCCGGATTACCCCTCTTTGATTCCCACGCTAGGCACGGCATCCGGGTATATGTGGAGACAGTTGACTATGAGCGGGGGTCATATGCCTCCGCGGTCAGACAAACGACATATCGACCGGTAAACACAGGCCCCTGGACGCGTAGTCTAGAATATCAGCCAATGCTCATCTAGCAACTAGACCAAGCAAACTATCAGATAGTTGACTGCCTAAGCCCCCATCATAAGCTAAATGCCACGCCCCGTTCCTCCACGTATCAAACTCAATACGCGATCGGTAGCGCGGACTCGCTGAAAACGATCCATCGCTGTAGAAGTACCTGTATACACTGCTGTGACACAGCTGTAAACTAGTACCTAGTAGGCGAACGTGGGTACGTAGAATGAATCTTCACCCTAGTAGCCCTCTAGAACATGCTGTCAAACGCTACCCAAGAGCCCAATTGCGTACCATGTCTCCCTATGCTGTCATAGTCTGTCCACCCCCTTCTCTGGATGCTAGAGTTGTTCCCAGTGAGGCAACTTGCCCGCCCCCCCGCGTTCTCTGAAATCTACAAGAGAAGCATGCCGTCTCGTTATCTCATTACTCCATCCGCATCCCTCGTCACCCTTCCCTAGATCTCTTCCTCTTCTCTTCCTCATACAGCAGTTCTGCAATCTGCAAGCAATACCAAGATACGTCATGGACTCCAAAGAAGTTGGCGTTGAGCCGTCACAGCGAGTCGACGATGCCAAAACCAACGATGTTGAACAGCACATTGAGTCTGCCACCATGACCGGTGAGAAGAACGCCGAGGATGTCCAGCGCCTCGATGCGCTCTCTTTTCAGTACACTAAGAAAGAAGAGGCCCGCTTCCTGTTGAAGATTGACATTATTGTCCTTGGTTATGTGTCTGGCGCCTATATCCTGGCCTATATGGACCGTGGCAATATCGGTAACGCAAACGTCGCTGGTATGTCTAAAGACCTGGGCATCACCGACGGCCAGTACCAGTGGCTCTTGACTGTCCTCTATCTCGGATACATTCTGTTCGATTGGCAGACTGTTTTCTACAAAATCTTCCCTGCTCGCTACTATGTGCCCACGGTTATCATCATCTGGGGTATCATCGCAGGCGCCTGTGGTGCCGCCCAGAACTTTGCTGGCATGCTTGTCCTACGTCTGCTTCTTGGCATCTTCGAGTCTGCCTACGCACCTGGCCTGGCTTATTTCTTCTCCTTCTTCTATTACCGCAAGGAGATGGGTCGCCGGCTAGGATGGTACGTGTCCATTGCACCGTTGGCTGCGTCTTTCGCTGGTGCCTTTGCATTTTTTGTCACCTTGCATCACCACGCCATTGCTGGGTGGCGCGCCCTGTTCCTTGTCGAGGGTCTTCCTGCCATTGCGGTCGGTCTGTTTGGCTATTACTGGCTGCCCAGTAATGCCCTCGACTGCCAGTTCCTCAACGAAACGGAGCGCAAGATTGCGGCCGCTCGTACCATTCGTCAGACCGGCAACCGCGAACGTGGGCATACCGTCAACCTCAAGGATATGTTAGGGTCCCTTCTTGACCTCAAGAACTGGGTCCCTACCATTATATATTTTATGATGAATGTTGGGTATTCGTCGCTTCCTATCTATATCCCTACAATTCTTCAGGGTATGGGCTATTCGTCCATCCACGCCCAGGGCTTGTCTGCTCCGCCATACCTCTTTGCCTGTCTCATTGTCCTGCTTGTTGGGCACTTGTCGGACAGATTCCAGCGTCGTGGTATTTTCCTAGCAATCTGCTCTGGCACGGGTGCTATTGGCTACCTAGTCTTGGTTCTTGTTCACAACGTCGGAGTCAAGTACTTTGCACTTTTCTTGATTACAGGAGGTCTTTACCCCTGTATCGGCCTCGTACTGTCTTGGGTTGCCAACAACAATGGATCCGACTCTAAGCGTGGTGCTGGGTTCATCCTCATGAACTTTGTCGGCCAATGCGGCCCCCTTTTGGGTACGCACATCTTCCCTGCCTCTCAAGGCCCGCTCTACAAAAAGGGATTCTACATTTCATTCGGGGCTTGCACAATTGCAAGTTGTTTGTCCATTGTGCAAATCTTCCAGCTTATGTATCTTAATAAGAAACTTGACGAGAAATATGGCCCTGCTCGACAGGCTGTTCACACCGAAGACGAGATTGGTGAGGAGACAGATGGTAATGAAAACTTCCGTTATATTCTATAAGGAGGAAGGTTATATTTGGAAACGCAGCTTAACTATTTATGAATATATTTATTATTTATTATTACGAACTATTATATAAGATCTCGCTATAAAATCTGTTTTACTTTATTTTCCTAAGTAAGATTATATAAGTATTAAAGATACTTCAATAATAATAACTTCAGCTATGCATCTGGATTTGTAATATAAAATAAGCATAGGAAATTATATTTAGCTTATTGTATTTATATAGCTTTAATATTTAACTAGTCTATCTTTAAAGTATGCCTATATAGATAAATATTAAATATATGTTTATAACTATAATAAACTAAGTCCTATAGATACTATAGGTTAGTTATTTCTAAGGGATAAACCTTAGAGTAGTTCTATAGTTTATATTAGTAAAGTAATTAAGTTAGTAATAGGTAATCTTATTATTAGTTAATAATATAAATAAAAATAAGTATTTAAGTTCTAATTTAATTATATTATAAATACTATAATAATAATTAGCTATTTAATATTATAACCTAGCTCTTAAGGGTATAACAATAGGTTAATAAGTTAGCTTAGACTAAATTAACTTTAATTCTTTAATTAATTAGGGAAGGATTAAGATATAATTTCTTAATTTAATAATAAATTAATAAACTATTTATTAATTTAAGGAAGGATTAATACTTTATTTATTAATCTAGTCTAGGTTAACTAGATATATAAATTTACTTTATATTATTTAGTAAATTACTTAAATAAAGTAATTAATAAAGGGGTATAATATTTTTACTATATAAGTATAATCTTATATAAGTATAACTTTTAACTTAATTTAATTAGCTAAAAAAAAATATCTTTATAAATACTTTTTAATATAAGTAATAAAGCTAGCTACTTTAATATTAACCTTTATACTTAAGTATAAAGCTTTAGAAATTATTTATTATAATAATTTATAACCCTTTTTTAATTTATAAATTAAATAAACTTAAGCTTTTACTTTAATATATAAATTAAATAAGCTTTAGCTATTACTTTAATTTATAAATTAAAAAA
>NW_020209328.1:0-14661 GCF_003025095.1 Trichoderma harzianum CBS 226.95 | reverse complement strand
ATTTATTTAATAAAGGATAATTAAATACGTAGATAAAAATAGGATTAAAGGACCAACCCTTTAGAAAAAGGATATAGTTTAGTTATACTAATATACGCAGGGAAATAAGTAAGCAAATATTAAAATAAATAAACTAAGTAATAAACTTAATTTTAAAAAACTTAGACTTTATAAAATTTTAAGAAAAATCAGAAAAGTAAATTATAAACTTAAACTTCTAGAATAATAGGAAAAACGAGGAAAACATATACATCTAATATTCTATATCTCCCTGCTAAAAAAAGCATAAATTAATAAAGAAACTAAAAGATTTATCTAAGACAAAATTATTATTAAAAAAAAGGAAGAAAAATATAAGGTAAAAAACATTAATATAATAAAGATAGGAGAAGATAGTAAATAACGCTATAAAGTATAATAGGAAAAAGGGGAAGAAAAAAAAAAATATAAGAACCTATTAAATATCTTAAGAACTTAATAGCATTAGTAGAAAAACTTTATTAAAGCCTAGGGATTACATTAACTTAAGATTTATCATTAATATCTTTAAATAATCCACTAACTTTAAAAAAGCAAAGATAACCTTAGAAGAACCCTCTATTAACTATGCTATAGCAGCTTAGTAAGCGGCCTCCGCTTCCTTATATTTAACCCTATTTAACTCCTCTAAATTATTAATACCCTGCGTAACTACATAAGTTATTTTCTTTAACTATAGACGTTTTTATTTATAAAGATATTTAATCTTTACATTAACTATTTTACGCTTTTCTTCAGCCTCTTTAAAAGTATTTTTATACTAAATATAAAATAAAGCAATTTTTTAAAGCTAAGCTAATAATAATAAACGTACGTTATATAAGGATTTATTATCCTTTATATATTTAGTATAGTAAGTAGAATCTTTTTTAGATATTTAATACTCTAAAAAACTCCGCTTCTTCTTATTAAAATAATATATATAGTTTTTTATTTTAATAGGACGAAATAAAATAATTTCTAAAAAAATATTATAACGCTTTGTTTTAGAATAAGATTTTTTACAAATACCTAATATAATAATTAATAAAGATATATAAAAATAAGGGAAAAACTAAGATACTAACGAAAATAAAAGAAAGTAGCTATTTATATTAAATATAGTAAGGTCTTAAGGATAAGACTAACAGAAGGGGGATATTATATTATAACCTAGCTCTTAAGGTTATAATAATAGGCTAATAGGTTAGTTTAGACTAGATTAACTTTAATCTTTTAAACTAATTAAGGAAGGATTAAGATATAACTTCTTAATCTAACAGTAGATTAATAAATTATTTATTAATCTAGGAAAGGATTAATATTTTATATATTAATCTAGTCCAGGTTAACTAAATATATAAGTTTACTTTATATTACTTATTAAAATACTTAAATAGTTAGTTATTATTACAGCGTTTATAATATAATTAAATTAGAATACAGATATCTACTTTTATTTATATTACTAGCTAGTAATAAAATTACCTGTTACCGACTTAATTACTCCGCTAACATAAACTATAGAACCACTCTAAGGTTTATCCCTTAGAAACAGCTAACCTATAGTACCTATAGGACCCAGTTCGTTACAAGTAGTAATAGTATAATATTTTTCTTAGTTATTATATTTAATTATTAGTAATTTATAATAAGTTAAAGTTTACTATTTTTCTTAAGTATAAATATAACTAAATATCCTACTAAAGATTTAAAAAGTTTAATATAATTTTTCTTTAGCTAGTTTTTAATTTATTTATTAAGTATTTTAAGTTTAGTAATACTAAGGTTATAGATTTTATTAAACATTAGTACTTTATTATTTATAAGCTTAATTTTATAATTTTATTAACTATATTTTAGTAATTTAATATTAAGTTTTTTATTAAAGATTAATATATACTAAAGGTTTATTAGTATATTCTTTAAATATTTTGGTATCTATTAGTTTTAGTAATATAATTCTTTAACCTTTTATATAATTAAGTTTAGAAATTTAAGTTATTTTTTTTTTAGTTTTTTAATATATTTAATTATTTTTAGGAGCTTTTTTAACTTCTTAAATTATACTTATTTTATAATTTTTTTTTTTTATATATTTCTATATTTTTTTATTTAATTTAGGGATTACTAATTTTATTATTAAAAATATTATAGTATTTTATTAATCCTCTTAATTTAATTATAGTATATTTTTAAAGTTAATTAATTTAGGGTAAGTTTACTATTTTACTTAGCCTTTAATTTAATTAATATTAAAGTTATATAACTTAAGTTAATTATATTTTAAAAGTATATTATAGCTTATAATATTTATAATATTAAAATTAAATATATTTTTAATTTAACTAAATTAAATTATAAAAAAATTAGTTTTATAGTTAATAATTTTATTATTATAAGTAAATTATTATTTTTTAATACTTATAAAAGTATATAATTCTTTTTTTATAATTATTTAACTATAGGTAGTTAACTAGTTAAAGTATGATATAGTTTATTATAGCTCCTAAGTTTATATAAATTATAATTAAATATTTTTTTAAGGTACTAGGTATTTAAAATTTTTATAGTTTTTTTCCTTTTATAAAAGTATTTAGGTTATAGTAGATTATATTATTAATACTATTATAGTAATTATTATTTTACTTTTTATTATAAAGGTTACTTTTAATATTATTTAATTTTAAAGTAATTTAGCTTAGTTTATAAGCTTAAATATTATAGTATTTATATTAGGTATATTTAAGTCTAGGGATATACTTATTAGTAAATTTATAATACTTTTAAAGGTTATTTTAGCTAATTTTTAGTATTTTAGTATTATAGTTATATCCTTTAGTATACTTTTTAAAGTTAAAACCTTATTTAGCTAAGTTTTTAATAATATATATAAATATATAGTATTAAATTTAGTATTTTATATAATTATCTTTATTATAAAGTATAAACTTATTTTATTTATAATTTAAAAAATTATAAGTTTTATATTATTCCTTAAGTTTATAAAAGGTATATTATTTATATAATAGTAGCTTATAATTAATAATATTAGCTTTATTATATTAGTTTATAAATAAAATATTATTAATATAGTAAATAGTTAATTTTAATACCTTAGTTATTAAGTATTTATTTATATTAGTTTTAATATATTATTAAAACTATTTTCTTAATACTTAAATTCTATTATAGGCTTTAGTTATATTAATTTTTAGAATTTTTCTTTATTATTTAAGGAGATTCTTAGGTATAGGGCTTACTAATAGTATAATACTAGGGAGGCTATTATAGTCTCTGTCTTTTTTTAAGTTATATATATAATATTAATTATTTTCTTTAAGAATACCTTAGATTTTATATTAATCCTTATATTATTCCTAGTCTACTGTAATTATTTTATAAAGGTAATAAAGTCCTTTAGGTTTTATTAACTTACATTAGTTATATCTTACATTAGTTATATATATATTTTTTAAGTTTTTTAATTTCCTTTTATATTATTTTTTTATAAGGGTTATATTATAATAGTAATACTATATTTAAAAAATCTTTATTATATTACTATATAACTTTATCTTATTCCTTTTTTTAAAGTACCTTTTTTTTTTCTTTAAATTTATTATTTTATTTTTATTTATTAAGGTTTTATTAAATAAGTTATTTATTATAGCTAAAGTTTTTTTAAGTAACTTTTTTAAATATATTTAAGGTTTATATATATCCCCTAAAGTATTATCCTAATTTTTATTTATTACTATAATAAGTCTAATAGTTATTATTATAATATATTAAAAAGTATAATATATTATAATTTACTAAAGGTTTTATAATATTAATAGTTTAGTTTTCCTTAAGCTTTAGGATAAGTATAAATTTTTTATTACTATTTTTCTTAAGAGTTTAATAATATTTTTTTATATATTCTTTTTTATAATTATAGTATTTAATATTTTTTTATTATATTTTAATAATAATAAGGTTTATTAATCCTAGCTTCCTATTATTATATATTATAAGATTTTTTTTTTTTCCTTAATTAGTATTATTACTAAAGTAAAGGTATTTTAAAATTATTTTCTAAAGGTTTCTCTTTTACTTATGTTTTTATTACTATTAGAATTATTATTTATTAATATAAGTAGCTTTTTCTATAAGTATATTAAAAGTATTAGGTTTTTTATTTTTAAAGAGTTTATTTTTAATATTTAAATTAAGTCCTTAGTAGTAAAATATATATTATACTTTATTATTTAAATTAGTCCTAGTAGTTAAATATATAAAAGCAGTAGTAAACTTTATATAAGGTCTTTTTTATTTAATTTAAAGAAGTATATCTTTTACTTTTTTAAACTTATTAATTTTTCTATATAGTTTTTTAAGTTATTTTTTAAATATAGTATAATTATTAAATAGGTTAAGTATATATTATTTTTTAAAGGTTTTAGTTTACTTATAATTTCTAAGGTATAATTTAAATTAGTTTTTAGTAGTTTTAGTTAAATAGTTTTTTATAGTTTAAATTTTTATAATATTATTAGCTATAGTAATTAAAAAGTAGCTAAAGTAGTTTTATATATTAGTAAAAAACTTTTAAATTTACTTAGGGTTTTCTTTAAACTTATTTAGTAATATTAATTTAATAATTTCTTTAGGTTTTTATTATTATATTATAAGGGCTAAGTTAACTATAGGGTTTACTATTAATTATACTATTAATAATTATCTTTATAATATTTAAAGTTATTTTATAAGTTTTTATATAGTAATAGCTTATTTTTATATAAAGTTTTCTAAGTTTATAAGTTTTACTAAGGTAGTATTTTTTTATTATACTACAGTAAGGTCTTTATAAGTTTTATTAAGGTTAATATTTTATATTTAGTTAATTATTATATTTTATTACCTATAGGTTTAAGGTAACTATTTAAATAAAAGTTATTATTATATAATAAACTAGGGTCTATAGGTTAATATAAGTTAGCTATTTCCTAAGGGATAAACCTTAGAGTAATTTTATAGTTTATATTAGTAAAGTAATTAAGTTAGTAAATAAGTAATTTTATTACTAGCTAATAATATAAATAAAAGTAAATATTTAGGTTTTAATTTAATTATATTATAAATACTATAATAATAATTAGCTATTTAAGTATTTTAATAAATAATATAAAGTAAACTTATATATTAGTTATATATTCTAAATTATATTAAAAAGCTAGTTTTCTTAGCTTTCCTATAGTAGATTATTTAAAAAGCTAGCTTTCCTAGCTTTTCTATTAGGGTAAGTTAATAGTCCTAATTAATCTATCGGCCTATAGTTAATCTAGTTCTGGCTAACCTATTGGCCTATTGTTGCGACCTTAAGAGTCAAGTCGTAATAATTAGAAACTAACCTTAATAAATACACTAAGGCCCTATAGAACCTCTTTAAGTAAGCTATAGAGGGGGCTAGTAAAATTAAATATTAGAATAGCTATAGTATATTATAGTAATTAGAAAAGTATAAAGTAGCTTATAAAGTTTATAAAAAAACAGTAGATAGCTCCCTTATTTAAGAAGGAGTTTATAAAACCCTTAGAGATATTATATACTATAGTAAGTAAGCTTATTAAAATAAGATTATAGCGGAAGTTAGTATTATTAAAAATATTTAGTTAATAGCTAAATAGTATAAGGTAATAGACTATTTTTAACTACCTTTTTTAATAAACAGGGATAAAAGTATTTTAAACTTTATAAAAAAAGTAATTTTCCTTAAAAATAAACTCCTTAAGTATAAGATAATAAAAAAAGATATTTTAAACCTATAGGAAAAAAACTTTTTTATTAATAAAAATATTTACTAAAATTAAATAGTATTAAAATTAAAGGTTAAAAAAGCTATAATAAAGTTAAGGAATATTATACCTAGTGTAAATAGTATTTCTATTACCTTTTTATAGTTTACTTAGTTTACTATTAGTAAATATATAATTAATTTTTTTTATAAATACTTAATAATAAAGTATTACCTACTTCCTTTTTAAAATATAAAGATTACTATTATTCCTAAACTAAGGAAGCTAGAGAAAGTATATATTATATATAAAGGCTATAAACTTATTTTTTTATTTTTTTATATAAGCAAAAGCTTTAAAAACTTTTTAGCTAAAAAAGTTTTTTTTTTAGTAATAAAATATAAAATACTATTAAAATAATATTTTAAGGCTTTTTTAAAAAGGTTTATAATAAACCTAGTTACCTACCTACTATATAATACTAAAGTTACCTTAGCCTAAGGCTTTATTATCTTTTTCCTTATATTTAATATCTTTAGTATATTTAATATTATTATATATAATTACGTAATATATAAACTTAGGGAATAAAAATAGCCTCCCTTTTTTATAAAATAGGTTAATTCTTTTATAAATAACTATAAAGCTTTTATTTAAAATAGTTATAAAACTACCTTTTTAAAAATAAAGCTAAAATATAAAGTTTTATAAAAGTCCTTTATTTTCCTTATTATTTTTATACTTTATTTTTCCCTTAGTTTAAAGCTTAATAACTTTAATATTTACTTTAAGTATATAAATAATATTAGTATTATAATAATAAAGGTTAATACTAAGGAAACTATTTAAAAGCTTTAGTAAAAATTAAAAAATATCTTAAACTAAAGTAATAGAAATATAGTTTTCTTTAACTTAAATAAAGCTAAACTTATATACTTTTATAAAACTAAAACCTAAGTATATTATAAAAAAGTAGACTTTAAAAAAAAGATTATAGCCTTCTAGGACTTAGTTTAATAACTAAGGATATATTTAAATTTACAGCTTTTCTTTAAAAAATACTTTAAAATTATAAAAGGAAAAGTTCTTAAAGTAGTTAATTTCCTAAGATTTTTAAATAAAATATAAAAAAAATCCTTATTAAATATAATAATTATAATAACTAAGGCTTATATTACCTTTATAGCCTTATATAAAATAAAAGCTTTTTAACTTAGTAAAAGTAAATAAAGTATAATAAACTTAAATAAATAAGTAAAAATAAGCTTAGTAGGATTAATTATAATTTTAAAACCTCTATTTAAAGTAGTAGCTAAAGTAATTACCTTTATATAAAAGATAATTAACTTTTTTATTATATATAAAAAATTAGGAATCCCTTTAATATTAATATAAGTAATATAAATTAAACTTTATATAATAGCTTACTTTATAAATTTAAATAAAAACTACTTAATTAATAAATATATTAATAAAAAACTCCCCTTTAAAATTCCCTTTACTTAACTATAATATACTATAACCTTAGTAAGGAAAATAATTTAACTTTTTTTATTTACTAAAAATAATAAAATAGTTTAAGTAAGCCTAGACTTTAAAAGCTTACTAAAGTTAAAAGTAATAGAGAAATACTTAAAATTACTTAATAGCCTCCTTAAGTTTACCTTTTTTATTTACTTAAATAAATTATAAAATAAATAAGGTAATACTAAATAAAAAGCTATTATATATTATAATTTTAAAAAAACTATAGTATATAGCTCTTTTACTAATATAAAGGTTTATAATACTAAGGCAGTAGGTACTTTTAAAATTATAAAGTTAGCTAAAATATATACTTTTATAAACTTAAATATTTAAAAAATTTTGCTTTTTTTAAATAACTTAGCAGTAGTAAATAAAATTTTAAAATTAACCTCTGCTTTATCTTAAGGAGTTTATATAGGACTATACTAAATTACTTAAAGACTACTTTTATAAATAATTATAAAGGTTACTTAAGTCTTAGGCTATAAAAATATATTAAAAAATAAAAAAGCTAATTAATTAGTAAAAAAGAGTTTAAAACTCCTTTACTACTTAAAAAACTACTTTACTATTACCTTTATTAAAAAGTAAGTAAAAAAAAATATAGGGAAATATAAAATAATAACTAAAATAATAATTACTTAAAGTTTTATAAGGCTAGTAGATAAAGCTTTTATAAAGCCTTTTTTATACCCCTGGAGTTATATTTTCTATACTTAATTTTATATAGGCTATTAGCTAAAAGATTTAAATACAAGGACTTTATAAAATATTATAAAAAATTTAGATATAATATTAAACTTATTTATAAATATAGTAAGCTTAGGATATAAGGGTATTTTATAAAGTATTATATAGTAGCCCCCTTTCTTTTTAATATATTAAAGAAGGAAGTATACTTTAAAACTACTTATATTTAATACCTCCTTAGTAATAGAGAGTATAAGGATTTTTAGAAATTAGTAAAGGAGATAAACTTATATAGCCCCCCTTTTATAGAAATAAATATATAAAATAAATTAATACTCTTTTATTTCCTTTATTATATTAAAACATAATAAATACTTAATTTAAACTTAGTAGCTTTTACTATTTTAGTACTTAGATAAGGACTTATGTAACTAACTTACTTAGTGGACGTTAATAATAAAATAAATAAATAAACAATAGCTGCTATACTCTATAGTCTTACCTCTATTGCTTAGTAAAAGAAATATAATAAGTAGTATATTATAAGCTTCTTTAGTTTATTAATAATATTATAAAGTAGTATAATCTTTCCCTTACTAAGGTCCTCTTTAATCTAAAGTAGCTAATACTATAGATTGTTTTACTATATATAAAAGTTAATATAGTTAAGGATCTAGCGGTATAAGTCCTTAAGTAGGCTGCTTTTAGTTTCTTTAATATATATTTTATTATTATAGAGATTAATAATTTATAAGTCTGCTAAGTAAAGGTCTGCTTAACTATATATATAGCTATTATAGTTATAAATATTACTTTAATAAATTATAGTATTATTACTAAAAGTATTATTTATAATATTATATAAATGTAATATTTTTAGATTTATTATAGTTATAAAATTCCGAAAGTTATTATATTAAGTTATTAATAGTTTTATAGGAGAAGAGCTGTTAAGTACAGCCTTAAGAAATATATAACGTTAGCGGCTTACTTAACCCCTTACCTTAGATATTAACTAATTAAATACCTTAATATATTACTAAATTATCTTAATAAAGGGATAATTAGTTAGGTAGGTAATCTAACTTTATGTTTATTAATTATTTTATTTTGTATATACTAGAAGTAAGGTTTAATTATACAATAATAATAAATAACTTTAATTAAAATTATTAAAGGTAAAATAGCTTAATGGTACTTACTTTGCCTAGCTGTATTAGTATATATTACAGCCTGTCCTTAGTTTTAGGTATAATCTATTACTTTAATAATATAGACTAAATTTTAGATATTAATATAGTCCTTAAGGGCGGTGTTTATTTACAAGGCTAGTTTTATAGTAATTAAATACCCTGTTTTAATAAATATTAGACTGCTAAATAAGCTACTTACGTATAGTTATTTTATATAATAGGTAATAGTATAGTATTACTTTAACTAATACAGGAGGCTACCTTTTTATTAATGTAAGGCAGCGCTATTTTCTTAATTTTTTATAATTTTCCGAATATTATATAATTACTACAGCTAGATACCTGCTTAAACTATTATTAATAGGTAAGTTTTATTATATTATACTATTAATTAGGTTATACTATAATACAGTAGCTAATAAAGTAAGTATCTATTGGTAATAAAAAAAGCCTGTTATAAAGGTTCAGAGGGTAGAGAAACCTTATATTAATAAAGGATACTTATTTCGGTTACTACTATAGCCTGTTAATAAAGGAAAGTACTAAAGATAGAAGGCTGTACTATTATAGTAGGGCTATAGGTTTAGCGTATTTTTTATCTACCTTTAGATACTTAAATATACTTTAAAAGCTATAGTATTTATTAGTAATCCTTATAATATTATATAAATTTAGTTTTATTTTAGATGTTAATAATATTTAAAGTATTTTTAGGTAATCTAAAGTATCTCCGTAAACTATATTTTATAAAGAAAGTAGTGTACTAGAAGTAATATTTATATAGAAGAATATAGGTATTTATAACTATTTTACTATTGTTTTGAGCGAAAGTAGCTTCCTCTTTGTACTTATACTTTGTTTTAGAAGTACTGGGTGTGTATATGTAAGTATAAGCGTTTACTTCTCTAAATGCTAAAGGCTAGAAATGGACAGCGGTTATATACTCTGCGTAGGTTCTTTTTAGTAATTAAAAGTAATGTAAATAAAAAGTAGACCTATAGCTTTATTATAACCGTGTGCGCTATTTTAATAGTACTTATTACTTATTAATGAGGTATAGTAGAAACTAAAATAAGTATCTGGTTATTTTTACGTTAAATTTCTTTTTGTATAAACTATGCTGTAGGGCTTGTAGCTTATATAGTGCAAAGAATAATGTTATAAGTATTATTTTATTATGGTGATGCTATTAGATTAAAAGTATAGATTTATTCTTAATAAATATAGTAAAATTAAAGAGAATATAGTTATAGCTAAGCTATAACTATAAGTATAAGCCTATAGAGTTAGAAATTATAAAGTAAAGGGAGTATTATTATAATAGGCTATATAAATAGTATTTTATAAGATAGGTGAACTTTTATAGTTATTTAGACTTTACGTAGTAGCGTAGTAATAGCCTTATGCCTATTCTTAGCAGCCTATAATAGCAGCGTCTGGTTATTATTATCCTTTACCTTAATATTAGCTCCTTTTTTAATTAGTAACTTAATAATATCCTTATGCCCTTTTTTAGTAGCTAATAATAACGGCGTTTTACTATATTTAGTATCCTTTACCTTAAAATTAGCCCCTTTTTTAACTAGTAGTATAGTAATAGCCTTATACTTATTCTTAGCAGCTTATAATAGCAGCGTTTAACTATAGATATCCTTTACCTTAAGATTAACTCCCTTTTTAACTAGTAACTTAATAATATCCTTATGCTTATTTACAGTAGTAAATAATAGCAGCGTTTAGCTATATAAAGTATCCTTTACCTTAAAATTAGCTCTTTTTTTAACTAAAAGCTTAATAATATTCTTATACTTATACCTAGTAGTTAATAATAGTAGCGTTTAGCTATAATAAGTATCCTTTACCTTAAGATTAGCTCCTTTTTTAACTAGCAGTGTAGTAATAGCCTTATACCTGTTCTTAGTAGCCTATAATAGTAACGTTCTACTATAAATATTCTTTGCCTTAGTATTAGCTCCTTTTTTAATTAGCAGCTTAATAATATTTTTATACTTTTTTCTAATAGTTAATAATAGCAGCGTTTAGCTATTATTATCCTTTGCCTTAAGATTAGCTTTTTTTTTAATTAGTAATTTAATAATATCCTTATATTTATTTATAGTAGTAAATAATAGCAGCCTTTGGCTATATTTAATATCCTTTATTTTAAAATTAGCTCCTTTTTTAATTAAAAGCTTAATAATATCCTTATACTTATTTATAGTAGTTAATAATAGTAGTATTTAGCTATAATAAGTATCCTTTACCTTAAGATTAGCTCTTTTTTTAACTAGTAGTACAATAATATCTTTATGCCTTTCTTTAGTAGTTAATAATAATAGCGTTTAACTACTATTATCCTTTACCTTAATATTAGCTTTTTTTTTAACTAGTAGTTTAATAATATTCTTACGCTTATACTTAGTAATTAATAATAGCAGTATTTAGCTATTATTATCCTTTACCTTAATATTAGCTCCTTTTTTAATTAGTAATTTAATAATATCTTTATATTTATTTACAGTAGTAAATAATAATAGTATTTAGCTATGTTTAGTATCCTTTACCTTAAGATTAACTCCCTTTTTAACTAGCAGCCTAATAATATCTTTATACTTATTTACGGTAGTAAATAATAGCAGTGTTTAGCTATAATAAGTATTTTTTATTTTAAAATTAGCTTTTCTTTTTACTAGTAGTACAATAATAATTTTATACCTTTTCCTAGTAGCTTATAATAGCGGCGTTTAGTTATATTTAATATCCTTTACCTTAAGATTAGCTCCCTTTTTAACTAGTAGCTTAATAATAATACAATAGCTATAGTATAATATTATTATAAGATTTATAAAATTTTCAGTAGTTTTTATATATATTATATTTTAATAAATCTAAAACTATATTAAAAAGCTCTTAGAATTTAAATTATAAATTCTTATAGTAAAAGGTATAATAGTAGTATTATTAGTAATATAAGCTTTATAAAAGTAAATACCTTAATTTTTAGTTAAGTAATTTAAGAAGGTATTACTATTAGTAAAGTAGCTGGTTTTTATATTTACTTTTATAGTAAAGCTAAGATTAAAATTAAATAAGTTTAAATAAATAATGTAAAGTTTTATAAAAATATTATATACTTAGTAAGTAGTAATAGAATAATATTAGTGTAGTATTAATAAAATAGCTGTAGGTAATATTAAATCTCCGAGGAGAAATTCATAAGTGGTTTAGTAAAGGAGGTAAACTTTGCTATAGTAGATTAAAATAAATAATTTATACTAAAACCTTAGATATAACTTAAAGTTATTTTTATCCTTTAGATTAAAATTATTAAAAGTTTATATTATATTATTTTATACTGTATTATTTATATTTATAGTAATATTTATTTCTAAGACTATTAATAGTTAATTAGTAGCTAAGATAATACTTAAGGCCTTTTAAATTATAAACTCCTTTTTAGATTTATTAAGAATCTGCTTATAGGTTTTATAAATACTCTTTAGAAGTATTTTAATTATAGATTCTGCCCTTTGTAATATTTTTTTAAAGTTTTCTTACTTTATATAATTAAATATAAAATATACCTAAAGATAGGTATAGTATAAAGTCTTCTGCAGCTTTTTCTTTAGGTAGTTTTTAATTTAGGGTAATGGTAATAGTTAATTAATCTAATATATAATAATATAATTTACCTTTTGGTTAATAATTTTTAATTTTTCCTCTTTTAGTATATAAATATTTAAAAAAGAATTTAATAAACTATGGAATTATATTATAATTTACTTATATAGGCGGTATATAAGAAAATATTTTAGCTTACTTTTACTACTATTTAATTAATTATTATAAAATTAGCTCTTTATATTTTATATTAGGTTAATAAACTTAGATTTTATATATTTATTTAGGGTATTAAGGATTATAATTATAGGCCCTGCTTAAGGATCTTTAATAATATTTTATAGAATTTTCTAAAGTAACTTTATAAAGTTAGTTAAACTTTACTTATTTTTATAAAATTATATTATAGTATATTTAATTAAATATAGCTTTTAGGAGAAAAGTTAATAAAGTAGTACGTAAAGTACTTAATAAGAGGTGTTTTAATTTTAATTTTTAAAAAAAAAGTAATAAATAATTATTAATTATAGTAGCCTATAGTTAATAAGGTATTTTACTAAGATTAATTTCCTATAGCTAAGATCTGCTGTAATTAATAGGGGCTTAGACTTTTATTTTAACTACTTTTAGTAGTGCTTATATTAGAGGAATTAAAGATATATACCTTTAACTTTTTCTTTAACTTGGTTTTTATATTATTTATATATAGTATTTTTACTATTAAATATAAGGTAGAATAGTTAATAATATTTTTATTTTTCTTTAAATAGTCTTTCTTTAGTAAAATCTTTCTAGATTTAAAGCTGCTTTTTTATAATATTTAAGTTCTTTACTATAGCTTTATAAAGACTTATATAAAATAAATATATATTAATAATATAGGCTAAAAGGCTTAAGATTAACTAAATAAAATAATATTAATTTTCTTCTTAGCTTTAACCTTATTTAAAGCTATTTAATAAAGAAGATCTTTTATATATACTATAGCTGTTATTACTATATAGCCCTACTACTTTTTATTTTTATATAAGTTTAAATAGTCGTAGATATTATAAATAATTAGGTATAGAAAGTAGTTTATTAATTTAGTAGCTTTTATTTTAAAGTAAAAGATTTTTTTTTTTACTATAAGTTTATTTTAAACTAAAGTATTTTTTATAAGTATATTTACTAAAGTAATTATACTATAGTAGATTGCGGGGTTATTATTATCTTTGCTTTATTTTAGCTGTTTAATTAAGCTTAATAAATTATTACTATAAATCATTAAGTATTTAGCCTTACCTTTTACTAAGTAAATAACTAATATTTAATAAAGTCTATTAGAAAATACTTTAGGTTACTGGTATTTTTTCTATAGCTTTAGTTTTTTAGTAAGTATATTATTAACTACTTCTTAAATTTAATTCCTTTTAAACTTATACTCTGCTATTAGTTTACTAATAGCTGTCTGTAATAATATTAGTACTTAATTTAAAAATCCCGTTTTTTAGAACTCTTAGTCTTGGATAGCCTTTTTAAAGTTATATTAAACTATAGTATACTTTTTAATACTTAAAATACCTACTATAATATTACTAAGATAGATATTATACTTTATACTAAGAGCGCTACTGCTAATCCTAATTCTTAGACTAATATAGACATTAGGGAAACTATATAATATATTTTTTATAATACCTGCTGCGGATAATAGTTTATATTTTCTATTAAGAAGGACTAATATTATAATATTATATTATCTAATTCTACCTAAAGTATAGTTATTATTATTATAAGGGGATATATATTTAGGCTTTTTGTACTTATTATTTAGAAACACCTAGGTAGTA
>NW_020209327.1:0-15157 GCF_003025095.1 Trichoderma harzianum CBS 226.95 | reverse complement strand
TTATCACCAGCTAGTAATACAAATAAGAGTAGATGTCTGTGTTCCAATCTGATTGTATTATAAACGCTGTAATAACAACTGGCTATCTAAGTATTTTAATAAGTGATATAAAGTGAACTTATATATCCAGTTGACCTGGACTAGATTATTGACAAGTGTAGATGATCCTGCCTTGGATCTTTAGAATTTCTAATAATCCGGCTTATAGATCATTAGATTATTAAATAATCTAATGATCTGTATCTAATTAGTTAGTCGGTCCGACGTTTATCCGTAACCGTCTAACCGGTAGACCCATTATCGCGACTATAAAAGCCAGGTCGTAACACAATATCCCCCTCCTGTTGGTCTTATCCTTAAGACCTTGCTATAAGTAGCGCGTTCCCCACACATCCGTAGGTAGGTGCTCCTTATCTTGTTTTCATCATTTCTATTCAGCTGACTTACTTAACTATGACAGATCGTGTTACCAAGAGTCTTCATCTAAAAACGCGGAAGCGGAAGAGTCTTTTTGAGTCTGTCTTAAGAGGTGCCGAAAAAATAGACAAGCGCTGTTCCTTCTGTATTTCAAAGAAGTTTGATGAGTGCTTACTGTCTCCAGACGATTCTTTACGATGCTCAAATTGTGTACGACTTAACAAATCATACTGCGACGTAAGAGGTCTGACTGCCGATCAGTTGGATCAGGTATCCGCTCAACATTTCCGATTAGAAGATAAGCTTGAATCTGCTGAGGATGCCTTAGCCGAACTGGCTGTAAAGGTTTCTCAATTGCGAAAACAAAAGAAGATTTAGTACGAGCGAATGCGTCGTACCGTTGCGCGGGGTATCACCGATTTAGATAAGTTGGATAGGGTTGAGCGCGAGGAAGCGGAGGCCGCTCGTCAGGCTGCAACATTATTACCTAATCCGACTGATCCCGTGACTGCGGGTTCCGCGGTTGACGCTGTTGATTGGGGCGCTTTTGACCCTTCTTTGCTAGACCTAGACTTCGGTGGAAGTCATTCACAAGGTCTTTCGAGTGTTCAAGGTCCTCAATAGTTTGCCATGATTTTTCTGTTTCGTCATAGCCTTTCCATTTTACCAGGTATTCAGTTTGTTAGGTGTCTTTGTTAAATCTTATTATTTTAAGCTTCTCAACTTCGTATTCAAGTTCTTCGCCTTAAATAATAATTTCGTCCCGTATAACTTCACCTGTTTCTTTATCTACTAATGCTTTTTCCAGTAGCGAAATATAAAAATTCGGATACACAGTTCTTCCTCGTTTCCCTGGGGCGAGTAGAAGATCTATTTCGTAATTGATAGGTCCGATTTTCTTTGTGACTTTGTAAAGTCTAAGTTTCTTAAAATCAAGCTTATCGCTTGGCCTATTTATCTTAATGTTTGGCTGCTTATCGTTTCGCAAGTGTTAAAGTAGGTAGACCATGTCTCCCTCCTTGAAGGTTGGTCCTCCAATCCTTCTGGTATCTGCGAATTTAGCTATTCGTTGTCTAACGAATTCGAGTTGTACTCGCAATTCTTAATGCAGTTCTTTAAGTTTATCAGCTACAATAATAGCTTTGCTGGCGTTTTCTCCTTTAATAGGTGGCCGATGTAGATCTAGTTTAAACCCGTAGTTTACGTAAAACGGTAAGTAATTTATAGATTCTACTAGCGTGCTGTTGTAGGATGCTTAGGCGGTTGGTAAGTATTCTACCCAATCGTCTTGGTCGAAGTTAACGTAGTATCGTAAATATATTTCGATGATTTAGTTAATTCGTTCCGTTTGTCCATCCGTCTGGGGGTGGTAAGCTGTGCTGGCTTTGTGTTTTAATCCGATTCGTGCTATAAGTGATTACCAAAATTTTGACATAAATGTTAATCCTCTATTGGAGATGATCTCGTTTAGCAGTCCATGGTTTGCGTAGATGTGTCGGAAAAAAACATAAGCTAAGTCTTCTGCAGAGCTTTTCTCCGTTACTGGGATAAAGTAGGCCATTTTCGAAAGTCGGTCGACTACTACGAAGATGCTGTCCCAAGTGTTATCGGTCATAGGTTCTCTTAAAGGTGGAAGTTTCACGATGTGGTCGAACGTTATTAATTCCCAATTCCTGACTGGAACCGGTAAGGGTTGCAGTTTTCCATAAGGAAGATGGCGTAATGCCTTGGCTCGTCCGCATGTTATATATTCTAACACAACCTTCTGTACCCATTTCTTAATACCTTTAAATTTAAAGTATCGTGCGATTTGTTATGTGGTTTTTCTAATTCCACGGTGTCCGTTAAGCTTATGTACGTGGACTGATTTTACCACTTTGCTTCGCAAGTCTTCTGGTACCCAGATAAGTCCATCTAGTGTCAGGTATCCAGTATCCATAGAAACACCTTCTGGGTATTATTTATTCTCCCAGTTCTTAACGTGTTCCTTTATGTTGTTAATAATCGGGTTATCTATCTCAATTTGGTATAAGGTGTTGATTAATCGGATGACTAGGTCTCCGTACTGGTTTTTCTCCAGTATTTGGGCTTTGACTTCCGGTATTTCCTGGAAGTGGTCTGGGCGTCTGCTGAGTGTATTAGCGCATCCGTTGTCTGATCCGCTGCAGTGTTTGATGATAAGCTTAAATTCGGAAAGTCGCTTATAGTACTTGACTTGTCTGCGGGATAATTCTTATGTCGTTATAAAGTAAGTGATATTCCGGTGATCCGTGAGGATTATTACTGGAAATCGACTTCCTTTACAGTAATGTCTCCAATATTGCTTGCTGAGCGCTTAGTATATAGCCAGAAATTCCTTATCGTAGATAAGGTATTTAAGTTCTGGTCTATGTAGTTTCTCAGAGAAATAGGCAATAGGCCTGAGTCTCTTCTTCTTTGTGTCGTCTGGTTGGCTGAGTACTCCTCCGATTGCGTAATCCGAAGCGTCGGTTTCGATCGTGATAGGTTTGTTTGGGTTAAACATCATGAGTACTGGCGCACTTGTGAGGGCTTGTTTAAGGCGTTTGAAGGCGGCTAGAGCGTCTCGTGTTAATTCGAATTTAACGTCTTTCTTTATCAAGTTCGTAAGTGGCGTAGCGATTTTCGAGAAGTCTTTGATGAAGCGTTAATAATAGTTGGCAAGTCCTAAGAAGCTTTATACTTGTTTAACGTTTTCGGGTGGCTTCCAGTCGTTGATCGCTTTAAGTTTCTCGGGGTCCATTTGGACTTTGCCTGGGGTGATGATATATCCTAGGAATATAACCTTCTGCGTGTAGAAGTTGCATTTCTTAGGTTCCACCAGGAGTTTGTTGTCTTGGAGTGTTTGTAATACCTTCTTAACGTGTTCCTTGTGTTCTTCCAAGTTCTTGGAGTAGATAAGGATATCGTCAAGGTATACAATAACAAAATAATCCACGTAGTCTCGTAATACGTAGTTAATTATTTTCTGGAATGTCGCAGGGGCGTTGGTTAATCCGAACCATATAACATTGCATTTATATAATCCGTATCTGGTTCTAAAGGCGGTTTTCCATTCATCGCCTTTCTTTATGCAAATAAGGTTATAGGCTCCTTTGAGGTCTAATGAAGTAAAGACCTTGGCTCCTGTAAGCTGATCTCTGATTTCCGAAATCAGTGGTAATGGCGTGATATCTTTTTTAGTTATTGTATTTAATTATCGGTAATCTATAATAAGTCGAAGTTTACCGTTTTTCTTAGGCATAAACATAACTGGGGCTCCTGCTGAGGATTTAGAAGGTTAGATGTAGCCCTTCTTCAGCTGGTCTCTAATCTATTTATCAAGTGTCTTAAGTTCAGTAGCACTTAGGTTATAGATCTTGTTGAACGTTGGGACTTTGTCGTCTATAAGCTCAATCTCATAATCCCATTGGCTGTATTCTGGTAGTCCAGTGTTAAGTTCTTCGTTGAAGACTGGCATATGCTGGAGGTCTATTAGTACGTTCTTTAAACATTCCGGTGTCTGTTGGTCTCGGTGGTATAATTCTTTGACCTTTTGTATAATTAAGTTCAGAAGTCTAAGCTGTTTCTTTTTGGGTTTCTTAACATATTCGACTGTTCTTAGGAGCTTCTTTGGCTCCTCAAATCGTACTTATTTTATAACTTTTTTCTTTTCCGTGTGTTTTTGTATTTCTTCATTTAATACAGGGGTCACCGATCCTGTCGTCGGGGATATCGTGGCATCCTGTCGATCCTCCTGATCTAGTCACAGTATATCTCTAAAATTAATTAGTTTAGGGCGAGTTCGCTATCTCGCCTGGCCTCTGATCTAGTTAATGTCGGGGTTGCGTGACTTAAGCCAATCGTATCCTAAGAGTATATTATATCCTGCGATGTTGGCAATGTTGAAACTAAATATGTCCTTGATTTTACTGAACTGGATTTTAAGGAGATCAGTCTCGCAGTCGACAGTTCCGTTATTGTAAGTGAATTATTATTTCTTAATGCTCGCAAGGGTATATGGTTTCTCCTTCTTACGATTGTCTAACTATAGGCGGTTAACCAGTTGGGGCGTAATGTAGCTTGTCGTGGCTCCGGAGTCTATATAGACTGTAATCGGATGTCCTTCTAAGGTGCCTGGTACTTGGAATTTTCGTAGTTTCTTTCCTCCTGTGAGGGTGTTTAGGTTGTGGTAGGTTGCATCGTCGGCGCCGTCGTAGTAATTATTGCCGTAGGGGTTAATATCGATGTCATCTAGGTCTGAGGTGATCCATCCTGGTTCTTTGTTTCGAATGTTATAGCGTTCGCACCAGGTGCATCCGGGTTTGGGTACGTGTCTGGTGGTGAGCTTGTGGTACTTCCGAAGGTTGTTTTAGTTGATTCCTTATAGTTTGTCGTTGTTACCGTGCTTCATAAGGTTAAATCCTTGTCGTTCTAGGTTGTAGGTGACATATGCGAGGGCTTGGCGTTGATATTGGTGCTTCCTGCAACGGTCTTTGTTGCAGAGCGAGAATTCCTTTTGTCCGCATTCGGCGGCTCCGTGGTCCTCGTGCTATTCGTTAAGCTTGGTCATGATATGTTGTTTGCACAGTAGTAGCTTGTAGTTGATAATATTGGCTTCGTTACATTGGTCTGTGAGCAAGATATCGTCGACGAAGTAGATGGCTGATTTTAGTGACTTGGCCACCGGGTATTCGTTTGCATTGGTCTCGATGTATTGTCGAAACCGATTTCCGGGCAATTGGATCCGGTCGTAGGCAGTGCTTAGATCAATCTGTTTAATCTATCCCCATCGTTCAAGGAGTCTCTGTTATTCCTCGAGTTCTTTTTATCGTACGATTTCGTCGTAGCGTTAGTTTTCTTCAATAATACCTTGGATTCCGTGTCGATCTTCGTATCGTTCCCAGTCCGCTGTAGTCATTTTACAGGGGTGGTAAATGCTTTTAGGTTCTACTAACCTACATTAGTCGCACATACGTTTTTCAAGGTCGTTAATTTCTTCCTAAGTCATTCCTTCGCAAGGGTTATATTACATCGGAGGTGCTGTGTCTGGAAGATCCTCGTTATGCTGGCGTATAGCTTCGTTTTATTTCCATTCTCAGAGTACCTCTTCCTTATCCCCGAATTTGTCGTTCTGTTCTTACTCGTCGAGGCTTTGTTAAACAAGTTGTTTAACGTAGCTGAGGTCCTCCTAGGTGACTTCTTCAAGCGTGTTCAAGGTTTGTATACGCCCTTTGGGGTACTATCCCGATCCTTGTTTATCGCTGCGATGGGTCTGATAGTTATTATCGTAGCACGCTGAGAAGTGTAGGATGTCATGGTCTTCCGAGGGTCGCATAGTATTAATAGCTCGGTTTTCCTTAGGCTCTGGGACAGGCGTGAATTTTTTGTTTCTTATCTTTTTGGCGGGCTTTCGACAGTACTTTTTCACATATCCTTTTTCTCCGCAGTTGTAGCATTCAACGTTCTTGCGTTAAGCTTCGATGGTGCTAAGGTCCATTGGCCCTGGCTTCCCATCATTATATGTTGCGAGATCTCTCTTTTTCCCTTGGTTGGCGTTGTTACCAGAGTAGAGATGCTTCGGGATTGTTTTTTGCGGATTTCCTTCTCGCTTGCGTTCTTGGCGCCGTTGGAATTGTCGTTCGTCGATGCGAGTGGCTTTTTCCGCGAGTTTGTCAAGGGTGTCGGGTTTCTCATCCCTGGAGAGTTCATCCTTGACATCTGAGTTAAGTCCTTAATAGTAGAGCATGCGTTGTACTTCATCGTTTAGGTTAGTCCTGGCAGCTAGGCGTATGAAAGCGGCAGTGTACTTTGCACAGGGTCCTTTTTGTTTAATCTGAAGGAGCGCGTCTTCGGCTTCTCTAGACTCGTCGGTTTTTCCGCATAGTTTCTTAAGCTACTGTTCGAACGTGGCATAGCTTGCGAACAGGTCGAGTGTATACTGTTTCTTAGGGGTCTTGGTCTGTTCATAGTCCCTGAGGTGGGGTTTAAACCAGTCCTTGGCGGTTTTGGCTAGGCAGCTTCCTACAGTTTGAATTCTTATAACATCGTCGGCCATAGTGGTTGGGAAGTAGCTGAAGTAGTTTCTCATGTCGGTAAAAAACTTTTAAATCTGCTTGGGCTCTCCTTCGAACTTGTCTGGCAATGCTGGTTTAATGATTTCTCCGGGCTCCCGTTGTCGTGCCACAGGGGCTAGGTTAACCACGGGGTTTACCACTGGTTGCATCACTGGTGGTTGTCCTTGTTGTTGGCCTTGCAGTGTTTGGAGTTGTCCCGTGAGTCTTTGTATGGTGGCAGCTTGTTGTTGCACAAGAGTTTCTAGGTTTACAAGTCTTGTCATGGCGGCGTGTTCTTGCTGCTCCTCGGTGGGATCCTCGTAGGTTTCGCCAGGGTTGACGTCCTGCATTTGGTCGGCCATTATATCTTATTACCCGTAGGTCCAAGGTGACCGTCCGAACAAGAGTTGTTATCGTGTAACGAACCGGGTCCTATAGGCACTATAGGTTAGCTGTTTCCAAGGGACAAACCTTAGAGTGGTTCTATGGTTTATGTTGGCGGAGCGATCAGGTCGGTAACGGGCAATCTTATCACCAGCTAGTAATACAAATAAGAGTAGATGTCTGTGTTCCAATCTGATTGTATTATAAACGCTGTAATAACAACTGGCTATCTAAGTATTCTAATGAGTGATATGAAGTGAACTTATATATCCAGTTGACCTGGACTGGATCATTGACAAGTGTAGATGATCCTGCCTTAGATCTTTAGAATTTCTGATGATCCAGCTCATGGATCATTGGATCATTAAATGATCTAATGATCCGTGTCTGATTAGTTGGTCGGTCCGATGTTTATCCGTGACCGTCTAACCGGTAGACCCATTGTTGCGACTATAAGAGCCAGGTCGTGACAAGTACTTTAAAAGCTTCTAAGGCCTTCCTTATATATTTAATTAGTTAATTTTTCTTTTTATTATTTAAATCCTTTTTAGTAAAGTCTATAAGTAGTATAGTAATTTTACTATAGTTTTAAATAAATTATTAATAATAATTAACTAGTTTAAGGAAACTTTATACTTCTTTAACTATTTTAAGGACCTTTTATTTTATAATAGCTATTACTTTAGCAGGGTTTATCTTAATATATCCTAGTAAAATAATATATCTTAGAAATTTAACTTCCTAAATATAAAATTAATACTTTTCTAATTCTATTAATAAATTTACTACTTATAGTATTTCTAAAACTTAATATATATATTACTTATACTTTTCTAAGGTATTAAAGTAAATTAGTATATTATTTAAGTATATAATAATAAACTTATTAATATATTCCTTAAGGACTTTATTAATTATTTTTTAAAATATAGCTAATATATTAGTAAATCTAAAGGGTATAATTAAATACTTAAATAGTCTACAGTATATTTTAAATACTATTTTCTATTTATCTCCTTCTTTAATTTAAATAAGGTTATAAGCTTCTCTTAAGTTAAAAGCTATAAACTATTTTACAGTAGCTAGTCTATTTTTAATTTTAAAAATCAGTAGTAGTAGGGTTTAATCTTTAATAGTAATTTTATTAAATTATTAATAATTAATAACTAGTTATAACTTCCTATTTTTCTTTAGTATAAATATTATAGGGTATTTTACTAATAAATTAAAAACTTAAATATATTCTTTTTCTAATTATTTATTTAACTATTCCCTTAAGGTTTTAAGTTCCTTTTTATTAAGGTTATAGATTTTATAAATCTTAGGTTATTTTCTATTTATTAACTTAATAAAGTAATCCTATTATAAGTATAGTAGTAACCTAGTATTTAATATTACTTTATATAGTTTTTTATATTTTTTATATTAATAAAATATTTTAGTAAAGGTATTTTTAAATTTTTTTAATTCCTTTTTTTTTTATACTTTACTTAGTACCTTATTAAGTACTACTAGCTTATCTTTAAATTATATTATAATTCTATTTATATAAATGTATTTTACCTTTTTATATTATTTATTATATTATAGTAATACTAGTAATTTATTTTCTTTAAACCTAACTATTTTTATTTTTTTTATAATTAATATAAAGCATTCTAGTTCTTCTAGCAGCACAGCTTTACCTTTTTATTTTCTTTAATATAATTAATATTTAAATATATCCTAAATATCCTAATAAACCTTCTTAGTCTTCTATTAGATAATAAGGTTATTATTAAGTAACTAGGGATAGCCTAAAAGAATATTATCCTTTAGTATATCTAAAATACTAAATTAAATATTATAAGTATTCCTATTAATAGTTATAGGGAGATAATTAATCTTATATTTAATAAATCCTTCTTTTACTTCTGCTTCTATAACGTTTATAATTTATAATACTTATTCTTTTTTTTAAATAGGGATTTATAGTTTCTTAATTAGTTAAAGTAAGATTAAATTATAATTTAATTTACTATTAATATAAATAGTAATAGTATATTTTCTAAATTATATATTAACCCTAAGTTTCTTTATTTTAGTTATTTTAACTATATTAACTTATATTTTCTCTAGAGTATAATCTTCCTTTATAATATTATATATATATACATTAGTATTAATAATATTAAGGTTATTAATTTTTTATTGTTATATTCGTTATTATTAAAACTTTTAATATTATTAACACTAATGTATATATATATAATACTTATAAAAGTATATAATATCCTTCTGGTAAACGTAGCCTTTAGCGTAGGTTTTAAAGTTAAATCTATTATAGTATAACTATTAATAAAGTTATTAATAATCCTCTTTTATTTATTAATATTTTTTATAATCTCTATTATAGTATTATAAGAAGTTAAGCTTTAAATATTCCTTCTTTTAATTATACTATTCCTTAACCTTATAGTTAAGGTAGTTACTATATTATTAATTAGTATAATTTTCTAAATTAAATTTAGTATAATCTTTATTATATAAATTATTATTTTAAATTTAATAGTATTAATTATAAAGTTTAGTTTCCTAGTACTTAGTATATAATAACTTATTATATTATCCTAAGGGTAAATATTTATAGTTTTTAGTAAATAAAGTATTATACTTAAGCTATATTTCTTCTTATTCTAGGAACTAGTCTTTAGTTATAATAGGGTAGTAGAGGTCTACGTTAGCGTATTCCGCTAGCCTATTGTTATTTAACATTTATTATTAAGTAATCCTATACTATTTAAGTATTTATTAAAATTTACTTAAGTCTTATTCTTAAGTTCCTTTTAAACTATAGTTAAAGGGTTTTTATCCAAAGGGGTAATTTAGTCCCTAGGGTTCTTATAATCTACAGTTTTTATATAGTTCTATAATATTAAGGTTAATATAACCTATTTTTTATTTAGGTTCTTCCTTCTATTTATAAATAAAAGTATTTACTTATTCTTTTTTTTCTTTTATAGGTAGAATATTAAGGGCTTTATTTTATACTTCTGTTATAACCTAGATCTTATGGTTGCGATAATGGGCCTATAGGTTAAACAGTTATAGATAAACGTTAGACTAACTAACTAATTAAATAAGGATTATTAGATTATTTAATAATCTAATGATCTATAAGCTGGATTATTAGAAATTCTAATAATCTAAGATAGGATTATTAAATTCTTTAATAATCCAGCCTAGTTAACTAGGTATATAAGTTTACTTTATATTATTTATTAAAATACTTAGATAGCTAATTGTTATTACAGCGTTTATAATATAATTAAATTAAAATATAGATATTTATTTTTATTTATATTACTAGTTAATAATAAGATTACCTATTTACTAACCTAACTACCCTGCTAATATAAACTATAGAACTACTTTAAGGTTTATCCTTTAGAAATAGCTAACTTATAATACCTATAGAACTTAGTTTATTATATAATAATAACTCTTATTTAAATAGTTACCTTAGATCTATAAGTAATAAAATACTAAGAACTTAATAGTCTATAAGCTTTAGAGTTTTAAATAATAATATTAATTATAAAATCTATAACTTTAGTTTTTATAAAACTAATAAAAAATATTAATAATAGATTAATACTCTTTTGAATATATACCCTTTTATATAATATAAGGATTATAAACTACTTATAAATAAGCTATATATATTTTATAGATTTTATAAACTTTTTAATAATAGTTACTATATATATAACTTTAAAATAAACAAAAACTATAATAGCCTCCTAAATACTACTTACTTAATAAACCCTATATAAGTAGATCCTCTTAAAGGATTAATATAAGAAGAAATTAATAACTTTAAAATATATATATATAACTAATGTAGGTTAGTAAAACCTAAAGGTATTTACTACCTTTATAAAATAACTATAGTAAACTAAAAATAATATAAAGATTAATATAAAATCTAAGGTATTATTAAAGAAAATAAATATTATAATAAAATTATATAATAAAAAAAACTTAAAGATTAATAAAAACTCCTTAAATAATAAGGATAAATTAAATAAATTAATTTAAGTACTACCTATAACTAAATTTAATTATTTAAAAATTAGTTTTAATAATATATTAAGACTAACGTAAATAAATACTTAATAGCTAAAATACTAAAATTAATCTTATATTATATTAATAATATTCTACTTATAAACTAATATAATAAAGCTAATATTATTAACTATAAGCTATTATTATATAAATAATATATTATAATTAAACTTTAGGAATAGTATAAGGACTATAGGGCTATAAAATATAAATAAAAAAAATTTACGCTTTATAATAAAAATTATTATAAAAAACACTAATATTAATACTAAGCCCTTATATATATTACCTATAACCTAGAATAATAAAGATTTAACTTTATAAAGTATAGTAATAATAATAAACTATAAGGAATTAATTAAAATAACTTTCAAAAATACTATAAGCTTACTACTAAATATATACTTAAGCTTAAATATACTTAGTATAAATACTATAATATTTAAAATAAAAAACTAAAATAGATTACCTTAAACTTAGATAATATTAATATTAACCTTTATAATAATAATTATTATACTAATATTAATAATATAACCTACTATAACCTAAATACCTTTATAAAAGGAAAGAAATTATAAAACTTCTAAGTACTAGATACTTTAAAAAAATATTTAATTATAATTTATATAAACTTTAAAGCTATAATAAGTTATATTATACCTTAATTAATTAATTACCTATAGTTAACCTATTATAAAAAAAAGAAACTATATACCTTTATAAGTATTAAAAAATAATAATTTACCTATAATAATAAAACTATTAATTATAAAACTAATCCCTTTAAAATTTAGTTTAGTAAAATTAAGGATATATTTAGTTTTAATATTATTAATATTATAAAATATAATATACTTTTAAGATATAATTAGCTTAAGTTATATAACCTTAATATTAATTAAGTTAGAGGCTAGGTAAAATAGTAAACTTACCTTAAATTNATTAATTTTAAAAATATATTATAATTAAATTAAGAAAATTAATAGGATACTATAATATCCTTAATAATAGGATTAGTAACCTTTATATTATATAAAGAAATATAAAAATATATAAAAAAAGAAAAAGTTATAAAAAAAATATAATTTAAGAAGCTAGTAAAGCTCCTAAGGATAATTAAATATATTAAAAAACTAAAGAAAAAATAATTTAAATTTTTTAACTTAATTATATAAAAGGTTAAAAAATTATATTACTAAAATTAATAAATATTAAAATATTTAAAAAATATATTAACTAACCTCTAGTATATATTAATCTTTAATAAAGAATTAAATATTAAATTACTAAAATATAATTAATAAGATTATAAAATTAAACTTATAAATAATAAAGTTTTAATATTTAATAAGATTTATAACTTAAGTATTACTAAGCTTAAAATACTTAATAAATAAATTAGGGACTAGCTAAAGAAGAGCTATATTAAACTTTTTAAATCCTTAGTAAAATATTTAATTATATTTATACTTAAAAAAAATAGTAAACTTTAATTTATTATAAATTACTAATAATTAAATATAATAACTAAAAAGGATATTATACTACTACTACTAATTTTAGAAATTAAAAACTAGCTTATAAAAGCTAAGATTTTTACTTTATTAAATTTTAAAAAAGTATATAATTTTATTTAAATTAAAAAAAGTAATAAATAAAAAACTACCTTTTATATAAAATATAGATTTTATAAATACTAGGTAATACCTTTTAAACTTATAAATACCTTAGTATTTTTCTAAAAAATAATTAACTATATATTATAAAACTATATAAATTATTTTATTATTATATACCTTAATAATATTTTTATTTACTTTAAAAACTTAAAAAAATATAAGGAATATATTAAAAAGGTATTATAAATATTTTAAAATAATAAACTTTTAGTAAAACCTAAGAAATATAACTTTTATATATAAAAGGTTATATTTTTAAAATATATTATTACCCTAGGTAAAGTCTAAATAAACTTTAAAAAACTTAAAGTAATTAATAATTAAAAGCTACTTAAAAACATTAAGTAAGTATAAAGCTTCTTAGGATTTGCTAACTATTATTAATACTTTATTAAAGAATTTTTAAAAATTACTATACTATTTATAAATTTAATAAAAAAAGATATTAAATTTAAATTAATATAAAATACTTTAGCTACTTTTAAATACTTTAAATAAGCCCTTACTAATATATTAGTATTTATAATATTTAACCTAAATAAATTTATTATAATTAAAACTAATACCTTAAATTATATAATTAAAGGAGTACTTAGTTAACTAAATAAAAAAAGGAAACTTAAGCCTATTACTTACTTTTTTAAAAATTATATAAACTAAAACTTAGATATTTTATTTATAATAAAAAGTTTATAATTATATACTAAGTACTTAGTAAGTAGTATTAGAAATACTATTATAAAAAAAGTTGATTTTTAATAATAATTTTTATAGATTACTAGAATATTACTTACTTTATAATAATATAAAAACTATTTATAAATAAGTTAAGTATTATAAGTAATTTTCTAAGTTTAAGTTTATTATTAAATACTATAGTAAATTAAATAACAGATACGCTAATATACTTAGCAGATGCTTAAACTACTTTTAAGAAATCTTAGAAGTTAAAGTATAAATACTAAAGAAAAACTAGTATAAAGACTTAGTTATTTAATTAATTAATACCTTATACTAAATTAAAATAGATAATTTAATTATTAATAATATAAAAAAATATATTAAGAACTAGGAGAATAAATAATACTTAAAAGGTATTTTTATAAATATTAAATACTTAATATTAAATAGATTTATTTAAGTACTAGAAGATTTATAAAGTAAAGTAGTAAAATTAATTTATATATATAAATTTAATAAATACTATAAAATTAAAAAAACTATATAGTAAATTATATAATACTTTAAATTTAAAGGAATTAAGAAATAGGTATAGAAGGTTATATTAAAATATATAATATATAAATAAGCTAAAAGCTTTAAATATAAGCTATATAAATAACTGTAACTATTACTTATACTACAGAGACTATAGAAATTAATCTTATTTAACTTAATTACTAAACTACCTTCTTTAAAAAAACTAATTATAAAGGTACTTATTACAATCTATTCTGCCGTAACAGCTAGATCCCTTATACATAGCTAGTTCCACTATAATAATCGCTATAATTAAGATTATTAGCCTAATCTTTTACCCTATATAGCGTAACGGTTAGTGGACTGTAATAGTACTTTATAATAATATCTTTATAATAGTTAATAGATTTATAAAAATAGTTTACTTTATATTATTTAAGGAAGTTAGTAATATAAAAAAATTAGCTTATGTAATAATAAAATATATTATAAGTAACTATAAGCTACTGGGAGATATAATCTTTAATAAAGGAAATATATTTATATTTAAATTTTAGAAAATACTTACAGCTAAACTAGGAATAAATTATAAAACTAGCACAGCCTACTACCTATAGATAGATAAATAAATAAAAAAGATTAACTAAATAATTAAAATTTATTTATACTATTATATTAATTTTAAGTAAAATAATTAAGTAGAACTATTCCCTATTATATAATTTACTTATAATAATATAGAATTTAAATTAACTAAGAAATTACTATTTTTCTTAAACTATAGATTTAAACCTAAAGTTTATTAATTACTAAGGTAAAGGGAAAATATTAAAAAAGCTATAATTAAAGTAAAAGATATAATTAAATTATATAATAAACTATAATAATAACTTAAGTTTATTTAATAAAGGATAATTAAATATATAAATAGAAATAGGATTAAAGGACTAACTTTTTAAAAAGGGGATATAGTTTAGCTTTACTAATATATATAAGGAAATAAGTAAGTAAATATTAAAATAAATAGGTTAAGTAATAAACTTAATTTTAAAAAACTTAAACTTTATAAAATTTTAAGAAAAATTAAAAAAGTAAATTATAAACTTAAACTTNTAAAATAATAAGAAAAACAAAGGAAATATATATATTTAATATTTTATATCTTCCTATTAGAAAAAGTATAAATTAATAAAAAAATTAGAAAATTTTTTTAGAATAAAATTATTATTAAAAAAGAAAAAGAGAAATATAAAGTAAAGGATATTAATATAATAAAAATAGGAGAAAATAGTAAATAATACTATAGGGTAT
>NW_020209326.1:0-15526 GCF_003025095.1 Trichoderma harzianum CBS 226.95 | reverse complement strand
TTTATATATTTTTTTAATATATATATATAAACTATAGATTATTAAATAAAATTATCTTTAATAAAGGATTAATATTTATATTAAAATTTTAATAATTACTTATAGTATAAATTAAACTAAAATATAAAGCTAATATAGCTTACTACTTATAAATAAATAAATAAATAAAATAAATTAACTAAATTATTAAAATATATTTATAATATTACATTAACTTTAACTAAGATAATTAAGTAAAATACTTACTAACTACCTAAGTATTTTATAATAGTATACTAGTAGAATTTATAAATTACTTACTATTTTACATAAACTACAGGTTTAAACTAGATTTATATTAGCTACTTATTAAAAAAGAAAATATTAGTAAAGCTATTATTATAGTAAATAAACATAAGGAACTATATTAGAAATTATAAGTATAATTTAAATTTATTAAATAATAAATAGCTAAATTTATAAATATTAAAAAAATTAAAGAACTAACCTTTAAGGAGGGAGATATAGTTTACTTACTTTAATACTTATAAAATAATAAATAACTAAATATTAAAATAAATAAGCTAAGTAATAAACTTAATTTTAAAAAACTTAAACTTTATAAAATTATAAAGAAAATTAAACTTATTAATTATAAAATAAATCTTCTACTTACCCTAGGAAAATAAAAAAAGATTATATATTTAAATTTTTATATTTTACTATTAAAAAAAGTATTAGTAAATAAAAAAATAAGTAAAGTTATATAAAATAAAATTATTATTTAAAGTAAAAAACTTAAATATAAAGTTAAAAAATTTAAAATAATAAAATTTAATAAAAATACTTAATAAATTAAATACTTAGTAAAATAAAAAAGCTATAATAAAATAAAAAACTTATAGTAAATTATTAAAAACTTTAAATATTTAAAAAACTTTATAAATAATTTTTACTAAAGTTTAAGTTTAATAAAAAAAAGTTAAAAATATTAATTAATAATATTAACTATAAAACCCTAAGTTATAAAATTAAATAAATTAAGTAATAATATATTAGCTTAATAAACTACTTTTACTTTTTATACTTTCTACTCCTTATATTTAATATACTCTAATTCTTTTAAATTATTAATATTATAAATAATAGCTTACTTTATTTACTTTAACTACTTATATTTTTAAATATAAAGATATTTTACTTAAGCACTAGCCTTAAGTTATACCTCTTCTGCTTTTTTAAGCTTTTTATTTAATTTTAAATAATAAGTTACTACCTTATGTATTTATTATAGAGTAAGACTAAATACTTTATAATAAGATTTTTAATTTTAAATATAAGAAAAATACTAATAAAAATCTTTTTTTAAAGTAATATAATTATAGCTTTACTTTTTATAGTAAGTATATAATTTTATAATAAAAATAGAATTCTTTAGTATAGTATTAGTAAAACCTTTATATTTTCTTTTCTTTTACTTAAAAACAGGTTTATTATTATACTTATGTTTATAATTAGCTATAATAAAGAAATAAAAATAAAGGTAAAATAAAAAAGATTATAGTATTTACTAATAGAATAGGAGTAAATATTTATATACTACCTTAATTAAGTCTTAAGGATAAGATTAATAAAAAAGGGAGAATTATATTATAACTTAACTTTTAAAGTTATAATAATAGACTAATAAGTTAGCTAAAACTAAATTAACTATAGGCTAATAAATTAATTAAGATTATTAATATTTTTTAATAGGAAAACTAGGAAAGCTAGCTTTTTAAATAATTTACTATAAGAAAGCTAAAAAAGCTAGCTTTTTAATATAATTTAGAATATATAATTAAATATATAAGTTTATTTTATATTACTTATTAGAATACTTAGATAGCTAGTTATTATTAATATAATAGTAACTAGATTAAATATTTAGATACTTTACTCTGTAAGCTAGTGATAAAATTGCCTGTCTACCGACCTGACTGCTAAGCTAACATAAACCATAGAACTACTCTAAGGTTTGTCCCTTGGAAACAGCTAACCTATAGTGCCTATAGGACCTGGTTTGTTACAGCGTAATAATTCGTTATGATCAACTGTACTACTCTGGCTTCGCTCTCGCCTCAGCATCCACAGCTAATCAGCTCGTATACAATATGCAAAAAGCATGCCCACACAGATAGCCTGACATTTATATCTAGTACAAATCTTATATAAAATGCCCTGTAAATCTGTATTACTGAATTAGCACGGAAATCCCCTATTATAATATAAGTGTAAAATCCACTTTTAAGCTGATTATTGGGTTTAAAATCCCACTCGCATTTAAGCCATGCATATATTTCCCTTGGAAGTAGTCTAGCTAGCTTCGCTATATATATACCTCATATTTTAAAAAGAATTAAATATGTTAGAAACACCTTGACTAAAGAATGGGCTCACGACTCGTATGTAAAAAAGCCTAAAGCATAGTTAAGTAGAAGAGCGGGCGGCCCCATACACAGTCTCTGAGTGTCTTATTCCAGGCGTTCGCCAAGACCAGATGGGCTAAATTGATGCCTATACGCGCACTTTCCACGTTTTTAATAATGCTGTTTTAAATTACCCTTCACGCCAATCGCCATCTTGTCGTGGTGGTCATTTGTTAAACGTATTTCAAGGAGGACTTTGCTCTTGCGTTAACCATGGTTTCATTCGAGGTTCTGGATCCCCTGCTAGATGACCAACCCACTCTGTGCGGAGTTCTTTGCGTGAAGGCTGTGAGGCGGCGGTCTCGATGCCCTGCGGATGGTGCCTTGCTTGCCGGGGAGACCCTCGTTGTGTGGGATTGCCTTTTGTGACAGGTAACTGCATGGTTCGCCATCTTTGCTGCCACCGCCGCTGCCTTTCTGCCCGCCCTTCCTGCTGCTCACGTCTTTGTTTTGCCGGCCTTCTGCTAGCGTTCCTGTCTATTGACCCAAGCTCCCCGTGCCTTTCTTTTTCGCCGATCAGCCAGTCGTTCATGGTGTCCTCGAGCTGGGCTTCAGCCTGCTGCGAGATGCCCGGTTCCCAAGCCCAATAGTACTGCTTAACCTCTTTGATATTGTATGTGATCGACCAGCATCATCACTCCCCTCTTGGCGTTCAGTCGGAAGCCACCATTGGCGTTGCTATCATCGTCGTCGTCGTACTCGACGTTATCACTACCGGTGGCTTCTTTATCCTTATCTCCGGCTGCTGGTGTTGGCTGGCGTGGGCACCCACTCAGCTTGGACGCCAGAGCTCAGGCTGCATGGAACGATCTCCAGTGCGCCACGCCAAAGTTCGCTGCAGTTAAACTTTCTGTTATACACGTCCCTGGCGGCGTCGTCTTCTTCTATTGACAGATCTTCCAGTTCGGGGCCGCCCAGCCGCTTGAGCTCCTCCCGTAGGCTCAGGACGTGTTCGAGGATATCCCGCTCGGCTGGATGGACATTTGCGTGATCTTGTTTGCGGCCCAGTGATTTGTACATCCCTGAACGGTGGTTCCAGGTTCTTCTTGAAGAGGGAAGGCTTGTTATTGCCGTGCGTTTGACGTCTGACGGGCGGGGGTTTAACCCAGGCCATGACGTGGATCATGGCCTGGCTAAGCGGCTATTCTTAATCTCCAACGTGGGCTTCAATTTGGGAAAGGGATGGCAACCCGCCTTCTTGATAGCTTTAGCCTGCTGCTGGATCTGCTTACCGCAGAGTCCAGCGAGGAGGCCATCGCCGCCCAGCATCTCGCTCTTCCTTGGTTTCTCACACGCGCTGTCCTGGGGCAACCCAAATCTCTTGTGGGAAATGCTGTCGACCAGGTCTTCCGTATAGCCATTTGTTAGAAGGTCTGCAAGCGTTTCCCAATGATTCATCAGGATTCTGTCGGAAGGCACGCAATCGCCTTCGCACGCATTTACCTCCCGCTCGAGGTATACAAGCGTGTCAAGGACTCGATTAAAGCGAGATATCCAAAATCTCACATGACTAGCAGATGGGTAATCATCATATAAAGGAAAGAATGCAAGTTGTGAGATATAACCTAGGCAAGAGCATGCATTTAAGATAATACTAGTAGTACTAGTACTTTATAAACAAGAATTCGACTATATGCAGCTGGTACAAAAAGAGGGCTTGACTTACCTTGTAAAGCCGGTGATTTGTCATATCAATCCACTTTGAAGCGTTAAATGTCTGTTGCCAATGGCTGTCTTGTACCATGACATAGTAAAGCGACTCCAGAGCTCGTTCCTGGATTCATAGCCCTTTCACGAAGCAGGTTTCAAAACAAAGACACTAAGTGTTACCATGATTACCTTTGTGAGAGAGGGCTCCACTGGTATTTTAGAGGGCCTCGTGCAGTAGGTAGACCCATTCTGTCTAGGTAATACTATAATAATGCTTCTATAATAAAATTTTATTCCATCTGTGCTGTAAAATCCGGCTCTGCTGCAAATTTCTTTGGTGATCTCCAACTCAATCAGCCCTAGATCCACTCGTCATCCCCTACGAACGGTACATACATTTTGATCTTCCTTCTTAAAGAATGATACTTTATCAGATGTTAGAGATGGTTGTCTGGTTTAGTTACTGTGCCAAAGCGGCATTGTTTGACTCAGCACTTTGTGACGAGTGGCGATCTATTTTTTTCCCACGCTTCCGGTATATTCGCTCCCCCTTGGCATATATTTGAACTTGAATCCGCATAATCGAGTCTAAGCGAAAGAACGGCATAGGCTACCTGTTCATCTCTTCGAGCAAAATGCACCGTGCTGGGTAGCATCGGATTCCCTGGAGAGGACAGCGTCAGGATGGGTGAAGAGCTGATGAGTTCGTGGCGATAGCCATCGGTGGATGATATGGCGAACGCTATTGCTGGGATAGCTATACTTCTAGAAATTATCGAGTATCTAGGTTCAGCTGCTTGGGACTTGCCTAAGACTTCACCCCTATTTTCCCTACTACGGTGCATTTCACTTTGAAGGTGTCGCGTGTTCTGGCACCAATACCCCTTGTCGAAGCCGATATTTTGAGCGGCTGTTTCATCCAACCTACGACCTTTCTCTCTAGGTCACCTGTGTGCTTGACCACTGCGCCACACAGCCCCTCGAATTGTCATTTCGTCGTATTGCTTCTGACAATTTCCCACTTAAGTTCCAAATCAGAGGACTAAGATGAAATAAGGGAGTTATTGGAAGAGTATTAAGGATTGTGTCCTATTAAATTGATATTTTGTAGAATTTGTAGGTTACCCTTCTACAGAGCAAAACCTCAGCATGTAGCCACAGGAGAATAACCCTATTCCCGATCCCGAGTAGAGTGGGTTTGTCATTTACGAGCAACAAACTAACCACAAAGTCGAATTTTCTGGCTCATCCATTGTATGTATGTTAGGCAGAAGAGGTCGTCACTAACATTGACATTGACAGGCTTCTGGTTTATCAAGTTATAGTCTTCGACACCATTAGGCTTCTCGGCAGCTCGATTCTCTAGGTGCCTGCGGCCCCTAAGGAAAAATATCCAGTGAGCAGCTCTGTAGATAGCGACACCAATGTCGGAAAGATTGGCCATATCACGGAACGCACGCCATCCCATAGCTCCGCCTTGGTATTCGCCTGGTTGATCAAATGAGATGACGTAATCCTTCCACGGGTAGGCTTTAAGGTGGAGGAAGGCAAAGAAAATCAGCTCAACAGAAAGGACTAAGTACTGGAGCACGACTTGCACATCAGTTTGTCCTATATAACGAGAGGATCTGACTTTCGCTGTTGCGAGATTGAAGATTATCTGGGGCGCTATATTAGCTTGAGGCGGTTGATAAGGTGAAGTGAGTCATACAGATTGCCAAGAAGTTAAGAAGATGACAAGCTTGATGCAAAGAAGCTTGCGATCCATACGGAGGTGCGAAAACTTGTGCCGTATAGTCCAGTGAGCCTGGATTAAGGTATGCATGGCGGGGATCATCGATAGAGCCGTAAATATAGTTGTCTGCTGTTGTTAGTAGAGAGGTAAATAGTGTTGAAGAAGCCATACCCATAAGTGAGCGAAGTGTGTGCTGAGAGAAGTCTGGCAGTATTTCCCAACAGCCTGTGTAGAGATAGCTACAATTCCCATCATGATAGAAACAACGACATATTGATAAACACAAAACCAGATAATCTATTTAGTTAGCCTAAAATAAAGAGATTACTTGGCAGACGGTTGACTTACGTTGAATTGGGTCAAAGCGGTCCGCGGCGTCCTGAAAGGCCCATTTTGCATACCGGTGATGGAATATAGGAGGTTTAAGTGGAAAATCCATGGTCTTGCCTCTTTCATCCGTAGCCAATCTTGTTGTTGCTCCCATGCGGGTGCAATAAGACAGCAGATGAATGTTAAGTAGCCCACAAGGATAAGAGGCGCCAAGACCGCCATAATGATGGAGAAGTAGACGTAATACCGGTAAAATCCAGTAACAAGTAAACAAGTTGCGCCGTAAGCCGGGATAATAAAAAGTATACGAAGGATACTGACTGCATTAATGAACTGATTTATCGCAGAGAAATTGAAGGGGGTTACACTTACTATTTCTGCTGGTGAGGTACAGAATAATGAGTAGCATGCTGGTACATTAAGTATAAACTTGTACTCGTAGAAATAATAACAAAAAATGAGACAAGGATGAGGGCAATATGATGGAAAGTCAGGACGCCATGTATCGGAACCTCGCTAACTGCTCTTAAATGAGATAAAAGTGGCTTCATGGGAAACATATATTCTAAACTTACTGCGATTTGTTTCAAGCGTATTGTTGCATACAGGAATACCCATCTTTGATATTAGATGAAAATGGCAAGTGAGAAGCGTGTATGAGCTCTAGCTATGGAGAGATTGAAGAATAATTATAATCAAATAAAGAGAGCGTCTTTTCATTGAATAGAGACATATTCCGCACCTTATTATACTATTTTTCTATGAAATGATTTCTCCACCTTTACATTGAAGGTAACACCTGAAAATTTTTTTAAATAAGGAATAGATTGAAGCACTCCACACAGCTAAATTAGGGCTGTCTCTGTATTTAAGCGTGTTTAAAAATGCTACTAGTATGTTTACTAATGTACCTTCATGTCTGTTTTAGGCAAGGGTTTGCGACGTGCATTGAAGCGATCTATATTTAGCGTCAGAAGGTATATCAAGCATTATGTATAGATCTTGGAACAACCTCTGGCATCATCCTAATGCTTGATAATTCCCGTCTGGCCAGATATAGACTCTCAGGGGTATGTTGCGATACTTCATTCAAAACAAGGGTCGGAATACGAAGAAATATATGGTAAACCGGTCTATATTTGGTTTATATGGTAAGATACTAAGCGGATGACCGAGTCGGGTTTATATTATTAGGGGGTACACGACGTGAGAAACACGCTTATTAGTTGTACTGTATATGTTAAAAGATACGCTGTGCAATGAAGCTACTCCATGCGAATGATTAACTTCAACAACTAGCAATCCAGGCTATCCAAGTTGAATCGACGCACTGGCAATGTCCCCGGCGTTACCATCCAACGCTCCATCCTCCACAGGCTCCTTGCAGAAAGGATTGGCCACGGGGATTCGTGTAATACCATAAGAGATACGGTCACGAGGCGAGGCCCAACTGCAAATGTGGCGAGCCCAGGACACAGGGCCACTTCGTTGAGTGCCGCATGTTTGAACCATTCTTACCAGAGATCCAAGAGAAGGATCTCTTGGCAGACATGAGCCGGTCTGTGTTCTGCTGTACGGTGCCTTCAGTCGGGAGTCTTTCCAGATTCTTCGCAATCATTACATTGATTTCCTTCCATGGTGCATCTTTAGCACTCCTGCTGTATTTGTTCGGGTAGTTGTACTTCAAAGACCGTCTCTATCGCCTGGTGGTCCGACCCATGATCTGTTTTCATAGGTGTGCATTTAATCATACTTGTCGCTATGTCTTCCGACGCGAGGGCTAGATCAATGGTCGAGTCAAATTCTCATCCATGCCAGGTTTTGGTGCGTGGCGGCGAGGCTACACATCGCAAAGCTGTTAGAAGGTATTGGAGGAAGGTCTTCTTCCAATTTGGGATCTAACAAGGCGATTTCAACAGGATAACGCAAGAATCCACAACTTTGGAGGCACGCCGGAATGGCTTCAAGTCCACGGCATTGATTATATTGACTGGCCGCCTCACTCCCCCGATCTCAACCCTATAGAGCACGTTTGGAAGGCTTTGAAGGAGAATTTATTTTATTTATTTCCTTATCTTTACGATTCAAAAGATAACACCTAATTAATAGAAAAATTAAAATGCAGCTTAAGGGTTGCGTGGGCAACTATTCCACAAGTCCTAATTCGGAGGCTGCTCTCTTCTATGCCGCGCCGACTTGCGGCTGTTATTCATGTACGAGGCTATTATATAAAATATTAAATGACAGAAGTTGGGCATTTTAATGGCTAGTTTATTTATTTTTATTTTTATTTTATTTTTAATTTTTTTGCATTTAAATTGACTGAGAAATAGCTAGTTGAAGTTATTTTGTATAAATCTGCCTTAGTAGAAAAAGTGGTGTGTTCGCAGACTTTGGGCCACTAAGTGTACTTAAGTACAAGATTAAGTGTTTGTTAAAAAGAATGCTGCTTAGATGACAAAACAAATAGAAGCTGCATCTTGGGCGCATGTCTTCCTAAAAACTAAATAATGCAGAGGGGTAAGACGCCATAAAAGGTATTGTAGTCCCTGGTTACGCAAGCCTCCTCCGCGGCGCAATATTATTTAGCCCAAACATCTTGGAAAATAAGAGTGAATACAACCAATGGGCGCCGAGGGTCTCAATTGCCCAGACAGTGAACGCGCCGCTTCCGCACCATATGATGTCTGGTGGTTGCCCTTTGGTAATTTTCATAACAACGGTCTTTGCGTATTCTTCGGGTTCCATTGTGGTAGCCTCAAGATCGATCCATGCGCTATTGATCTTGGTCTCGAGGTACTTATAATAGGAGTTTGGGGTTAAGGCAACACGCTCACTAGACATTCCAGTGTTCACGGCAGCTGTTTGAACGAAGATGACTCGGACGCCGAAGGGTTTCAATTCGAGACGTAATGTTCTGGCGTACAGCGCCACTGCTGCTTTGGATGCATTATAGATAGACTGCGATGGATGAGGAGTGTACCCTGAGACGGATCCGGTGAAGACAATCTTGCCTTTCGAAGAAATAACAAGGTCGGCGAAAATGCAGTTCATCTCAATGATACCGAGGAGATTGGTGTCGAATGTTTTAATGGCTTCGTCATGTGACGTCTCGATGGCCATTGCCAAATGGCGGTAGCCTGCATTGTGATAGAGAATATTGAGTGTGCCATTGGTCTCTCGGGAAATCCGGGCGTGGGCTTCAAGAATTGAGTCTCGGTTCGTAACATCGAGGACGATGGCAGTGATGTTTTGCATATCGACTAGGTCACCCATAGACATGATGCGGCGAGAACTAGCATATACATGATAATCCCGAGAAGCGAATGCCTTTGCTAGTGAATATCCAATACTGCCTTGAGTACACCCAGTGATGAGAATTGTGGGCTTGACCATAATGATAGCGAGGCCGGTGAGAATATAGAAAACCAACGAGAGGAAAGGTTGCGATACCCGCGACAGTTGACTTGGATAAAATTATGGACAAGCAGGGAACGTTAGTGACAGGACTTTATATTCCATAAACATGGAATGATGACCGAGTACATAGGACTGAGTTGGATTGGCTCATGCTAACAGCAGACCAAGCCAGAAAACACATGTAAAAACCCAGCGTGTCTTGGCATCCTGTGGATTCTAATAAGATAGATCGGGCCGGAGTCCGTCTTACAAAGAGTCGCTCCAACTAAGCATCGATCTTACAAATCTGAAAGACCACCCATCTGCGAGACGGTAACGGAGCGGAGCTTCGCATGAAGTCACAGCCTCCTGTTTAAGCCAACAGTCTTATGCCGAATTCCACACGCACAGCTTACATACTGGCCTTTGCCCTTACAGACAGCGATTTCCCTCATGTAGTCAGTAACGCAATTCGCGCTTCTTAACAGCACCATCAGCAATGAGCAATTCCTAGATCGAACCAGAACACTATCTACGAGATGCGTCGTCCGTTGCCCGCAGAACGAAGAAGAAAAAAAGGGGTCATGAGATAGAGGCATGAATAGCCTAAAGCAGACGAGCATAGCTAAGGATGCACCGCGCATCCTTCGTCAAGATTTGTTCAATTCTATCCAATGAGAGAACCTAGACGACAGAGTTCACATAGAAAAGACGAGTGCTTGGGTAAACTTGATGAATCCCCAAACATAATTTGAGACGATACACTCTCAGTTTCAGTAAATCTTCTCTCTCTGCGCTTTTCACACCAAGGTAGCATCTCATTCGAAAATTGGCGGGCCAAACTCCGCCGAGTGATAACTGCGCGTTACGGAACAAACTGACTCGGCATTCTTAATTGAGCCGAGGCCGTGTTCACATCGTCCACGGCGTGGATAGAAGGCAAAAAAATGACTAGTAGCAAGTGTACCATGACTAATCGCTCCGTCGCCGATTACAAGTATCGCATCAATAAGGCTAATCATAATTAGATCCGTGAATTTAGACCTGGAAGTTGGGATCAAGAGTGAGTTTATCCTACTGTATTAGGACTTCCGGGTAGAACAGGTGTATGCACTAATGTAGCTGCTGGCTCTAGAATAGCGCCTTTTGATTGGCTTAATGCTGCAAGGGTGGAGTTCGGCGACGGCATGATTAGTCATTTGCCGCTACCGCTTAATTCGTTTTCGCTCTCGCTCCGCTTAATTGGTCCTCGCGACGAGGGGCGCAAGCGGGCTTCACCTGAGATTGGGTATCTTAATGTAGCTGGGGCTTCATGAATATTGCTTTGAGTATTGTGCAAAGTCCGCTCGAATGGACACGCGGGCAAACTTCGTTTTCCGGCTTCATACTGATGGGAAATATAGATATGGATGATAGTTGCATTTCTTCGCCAACGGGACATATATATATGTGCATGCGTGTGTAAACATTTTACTTGAAATACTAAATTATTCTTTGCTCATAAACCCAATAAACAACACTGTCTTCAATTTCTGCTTCCTGAACACTCGATTATTATATAAATGTCTTCCCTCTTCATTGAAAACCGCACCGCCTTGGTGTTTGGAGCTTCTGGTATCACTGGATGGGCTATTCTACGCGAAGCTATTAAGTATCCCACTACCACGGCATTTCGTCGTGTTATTGGCCTTATAAACCGACCATTAGACCGAGCTGTGTCTTTCCTGCCCGATGATAGTCGCCTCGTGCTGGCTTACGATATTGATCTTACCAGGAGCATAGATGAAGTGGTGGCCAAGCTTGTAGATATCGAAGGTATTAGAGATGTAACTGAGGTATACTTTACTGGTATGGCTAAAGTGTTCTAACTATTATTAGTGGAAAGTTGAAGTAAATTAATTTTCATAGTATATGTTTAACCTGCCGGAGCTTCGGATTTCGCAGGCTTTGACATCCTTAAAGAGGTTAACGTTTGTATACTTAAAACTGTAGTTTAGGTAGTTAAGAGAGTCAGCCTAAATTTGAGATTTTGGACTTTGTAAATAGGTAGCAAGGTAGGACGTACTAAATTAACGCTAGATATTAATGATAAATACTGACTCCCTATTGCATAGGTATACAGCTATATATATATTCTGCAGCTAGGATTTCTTAATATCCCTGCTAAAGAGACGGACCTACTTATTCCTTAGCTATACAAAGATTAAGTCTTCTATTATGTATAACGAACTGGTTCCTATAGGCACTATAGGTTAGCTATTTCCAAGGGACAAACCTTAGAATAGTTCTATAGTTTATATTAGCGGAGTAGTTAGGTTAGTTAAATAAGTAATTTTATTACTAACTATAGAGTAAAATATCTAAATATTTAATTTAATTACTATAGTAATAATAACTAGCTATTTAAGTATTTTAATAAATAATATAAAGTAAACTTATATATTTAGTTAACTTAGATTAGATTAATATATAAAATATTAATTCTTTTTTAGATTAATAAATAATTTATTAATCTACTATTAAATTAAAAAATTATCTTTTAATCCTTCTTTAATTAATTAAAGGATTAAAGTTAATTTAGTTTAGGTTAACCTATTAGTTTATTATTATAACTTTAAAAGCTAAGTTATAATATAATATCCCCTTTTTATTAATTTTATCCTTAAGACCTTACTATATTTAATATAAGTAACTACTTTCCTTTATTTTTATTAATATTTTTATTTTTTCCTTTATATTTATATATTTTTATTAATTATTATATTAGGTATTTATAAAAAATCTTATCCTAAGATAAAGTATTATAATATTTTTTTAAAAATTATTTTATTTTATTTTATTAAAATAAAAGATTATATATATTATTTTAATAAAAAAAAGTAAAGCTTTTTAAAATATTAAATATCTAAAGAAAATTCTATTTATTATATTAAATATATAAAAGATAATAAATCCTTATATAATATATATTTATTATTATTAGCTTAGCTTTAAAAAATTACTTTATTTTATACTTAATATAAAAATACTTTTTAAAAAGCTAAAGAAAAGTATAAAATAATTAATATAAAGATTAATTATCTTTATAAATAGAAATATCTATAGTTAAAGAAAATAACTTATATAGTTATATAAGGTATTAATAACTTAGAGGAGTTAAATAAAGTTAAGCATAAGGAAGCAGAGGCTATTTATTAAATTATTATAATATAATTAGCAAAGGGTTTTTCTAAGGTTAACCCTGTTTTTTTAAGGCTACTAGATTATTTAAGAATATTAAAAGTAAATCCTAAGCTAATATAATCCTTAGGCTTTAATAAAGTTTTTCTACTAGTATTATTAAGTTTTAAGGTATTTAATAAGTTTTTATATTTTTTCCTTTTTTTTCTTTTTTTTTTATTATACTTTATAATATTATTTATTATCTTCTCCTATTTTTATTATATTAATATCTTTTACCTTATATTTTTTTTCTTCCTCTTTAATAATAATTTTATTTTAAATAAATCTTTTAGTTTTTTTATTAATTTATACTTTTTTTAATAAAAAAATATAAAATATTAAATATATATATTTCCTTTATTTTTTCTATTATTTTAAAAGTTTAAGTTTATAGTTTACTTTTTTAATTTTCCTTAAAATTTTATAAAGTTTAAGTTTTTTAAAGTTAAGTTTATTACTTAGCTTATTTATCTTAATATTTACTTATTTATTTCCTTATATATATTAGTATAACTAAATTATATTTTTTTTCTAAAAGGTTAGTTCCTTAAGTCTATTTTTATTTATATATTTAATTATCTATTATTAAATAAATTTAAGTTATTATTATAGTTTATTATATAATTTAATTATATCTTTTACCTTAAATATAGCTTTTTTAATATTTTTCCTTTACTTTAGTAATTAATAAACTTTAGGTTTAAATTTATAATTTAAGAAAAACAGTAATTTATTAATTAATTTTAATTTTATACTATTATATATAAGTTATATAACAGGGAGGAGTTCTACTTAGTTATTTTACTTAAAATTAATATAATAATATAAATAAGTTTTAATTATTTAATTAATTCTTTTTATTTATTTATTTATCTATAGGTAGTAGATTATATTAGCTTTATAATTTATTCTTAGTCTAGCTATAAATACTTTTTAAAACTTAAATATAAATATATTTCCTTTATTAAAGATTATATTTTTTAATAGTTTATAGTTACTTATAATATATTTTATTATTATATAAGCTAATCTTTTTATATTATTAACTTTTTTAAATAATATAAAGTAGGCTATTTTTATAAATTTATTAACTATTATAAAAATACTATTATAAAGTACCTTTATAACTAATTCTCTTAAAAAAGGTAGTTTTATAATTAAGTTAAATAAGATTAATTCTTATAGTTATTATAGTATAAGTAATAGTTATAGTTATTTATATAGGTTATATTTAGAGCTTTTGGCTTATTTATATATTATATATTTTAATATAATTTTTTATACTTATATTTTAATACCTTTAAATTTAAAGTATTATTTAACTTATTATATAGTTTTCCTAATACTATAGTATTTATTAAGCTTATATACGTAAACTAATTTTACTACTTTATTTTATAAGTCTTTTAATACTTAAATAAGTTTATTTAGTATTAGGTATTTAGTATTTATAAAAATATTTTCTAAGTATTATTAATTTTCCTAGTTTTTAATATATTTCTTTATATTATTAATAATTAGGTTATTTATTTTAATTTAGTATAAGGTATTAATTAATTAAATAACTAAGTTTTTATATTAGTTTTTTTTTAAAATTTAAGCTTTAATTTCTAAGATTTTCTAAAAGTAGTTTAAGTATTTACTAAATATATTAGTATATTTATTATTTAATTTACTATAGTATTTAATAATAAGCTTAAATTTAAAAAGTTATTTATAATACTTAACTTATTTATAAAATAATTTTTATATTATTATAAAGTAAGTAATATTCTAATAATTTATAAAAATTATTATTAAAAATTAACTTTTTTTATAATAATATCTTTAATACTACTTACTAAATACTTAATATATAGCTATAAACTCCTTATTATAAATAAAATATTTAAGTTTTAGTTTATTTAGTTTTTTTAAAAAATAAGTAATAGGCCTAAGCTTCTGCTTAGGTATATGATTTAGTTAACTAAGTACTCCCTTAATTATATAATCTAAAGTATTAGTTTTAATTATATAGTTTTTTAAAAAAGTAGATAATAGACCTAAGTTTCCCTTTTTTATTTAGTTAACTAAATACTTTATTAATTATATAATCTAAGGTATTAGTTTTAATAGTAATAGGCTTATTCAAGTTAAATATTATAAGTATTAATATACTTATAAGGGCTTATTTAAGGTATTTAAAGGTTATTAAAGTATTTTACGGAAGTTTAAATTTAATATTTTTTTATTAAGTTTATAAGTAATATAGTAATTTTTAAAAAATCCTTAATAAAGTATTAATAATAATTAATAAATTTTAAAAAGCTTTATATTTATTTAATATTCTTAAATAGCTTTTAATTATTAATTACTTTAAGTTTTTTAAGGTTTATTTAAACTTTACTTAAGGTAATAATATATTTTAAAAATATAACTTTTTATATATAAAAATTATATTTCTTAAGTTTTACTAAGAGTTTATTATTTTAAAGTATTTATAATGCCTTTTTAATATATTTCTTATACTTTTTTAAGTTTTTAAAGTAAATAAAAATATTATTAAAGTATATAATAATAAAATAATTTATATAATTTTATAATATATAGTTAATTATTTTTTAAAATATTATAGAGGTATTAGTTAATTTAAACTATATAATATTATATTTATATAATTTATATTTAATTTTAAAGGTAGTTTTTTATTTATTACCTTTTTTTATATAAATAAAGTTATAGGCTTTTTTAAGGTTTAATAAAG
>NW_020209325.1:0-15663 GCF_003025095.1 Trichoderma harzianum CBS 226.95 | reverse complement strand
TCTTTATTATAAATAGGATATTTAAGTTTTAGTTTATATAATTTTTTAAAGAAGTAGGTAATAAGCCTAAGTTTCCCTTTTTTATTTAGTTAGCTAAGTACTCCTTTAATTATATAATCTAAGGTATTAGTTTTAATTATAATAGGTTTATTTAGGTTAAATATTATAAGTATTAGTATATTAGTAAGGGTTTATTTAAGGTATTTAAAGGTTATTAAAGTATTTTATATAAGTTTAAATTTAATATCTTTTTTTATTAAGTTTATAAGTAGTATAGTAATTTTTAAAAAGTTTTTAATAAAGTATTAATAATAGTTAATAAATCTTAAGAAGCTTTATACTTATTTAACGTTTTTAAATAGCTTTTAATTATTAATTACCTTAAGTTTCTTAGGGTTTATTTAAACTTTACCTAAGGTAATAATATATCTTAAGAATATAACCTTTTATATATAAAAGTTATATTTCTTAGGTTTATTTATTTATTCATTTATTTTATTATTAACGTTTACTAAGTAAGCTAGTTATATAAGTCTTTATCTAGGCACTAAGATAGTAGAAGCCGCTAAGTTTAAATTAAGCATTTACTACGTTTTAATATAATAAAAGAAATAGGGAAGTATTAATTTATTTTATATATTTATTTCTATAGGGGGGGGGCTATATAAGCTTATCTCTTCTACTAGTTTTTAAAAATCCTTATACCCCCTGTTATTAAAGAGGTATTAAATATAAGTAGTTTTAAAGTATACTTTTTTCTCTAGTATATTAGGGAGGAAAGGGGCTATTATATAGCACTTTATAAAGTACCTTTATATCCTTAGCTCCTTATATTTATAAATAAGCCTAGTATTATATTTAAATCTTTTATAGTATTTTATAAAATCCTTATATTTAAACTTTTTAGCTAGTAGCCTATATAAGATTAAGTATAGGAGATATAGCTTTAGGGGTATAAAGGGGGCTTTATAAAGGCCTTATTTACTAGTCTTATATAACTCTAGGTAATTATTATTTTAATTATTATTTTATATTTCCTTACGTTTTTTTTTTACTTATTTTTTAATAAAGGTAATAGTAAAGTAGTTTTTTAAGTAGTAAAGGAGTTTTAAACTTTTTTTTATTAATTAATTAGCTTTTTTATTTTTTAATATATGTTTATAACCTAGGACTTAGGCTACCTTTGTAATTACCTATAGAAGTAATCCTTAGGTAATTTAGTATAGCCTTATATAGGCTCTTTAAGATAAAGTAGGAGTTAGCCCTAGTATTTTATTTACTATTACTAAGTTATTTAAAAAAAAGTAAAATTTTTTAAATATTTAGGTTTATAAAGGTATATATCCTAGCTAGCTTTATAACTTTAAAGGCGCCTACTACCTTAGTATTATAAACCTTTACGTTAGTAAAAGGGCTATATACTATAGTTTTTTTAAAGTTATAGTATATAATAGCTCTTTAGCTAATATTACTTTATTTATCCTAAGACTTATTTAAGTAAGTAAGGAGGGTAGACCTAGGGAGGCCATTAAGTAATTCTAAGTGTTTTTCTACTACCTTTAACTTTAGTAAGCCTTTAAAGTTTAAGCTTACTTAAACTACTTTATTATTTTTAGTAAATAAGGAGGGTTAAACTATTTTCCTTACTAAGGCTATAGTATATTATAGTTAAGTAAGGGGAACTTTAGGGGGGAGTTTTTTATTAATATATTTATTAATTAAGTAGTTTTTATTTAAATCCGTAAAGTAAGCTACTATATAAAGTTTAGTTTATACTACCTATACTAACGCTAAGGGGATTTTTAATTCTTTATATATAATAGAAAGGTTAGTTATCTTTTATATAAAGATAATTACTTTAGCTATTACTTTAAATAGGGGTTTTAAGATTATAGTTAATTTTATTAAGCTTATTTTTATTTATTTATTTAGGTTTATTATACTTTATTTATTTTCGCTAAGCTAAAAAGCCTTTGTCTTATATAGGGCTATAAAGGTAACGTAGGCCTTAGCTACTATAACTACTATATTTAGTAAAAACTTTTTTTATATTTTATTTAAAAATTTTAGGAAATTAGCTACTTTAAGGGCTTTTTCCTTTATAATCTTAAGGTATTTTTTAAAGAAAAGCTATAAATTTAGGTATATTTTTAATTATTAAACTAAGTCCTAGGGGGCTATAATCTTTCCTTTAAAGTCTACTTTTTTATTATATACTTAGGTTTTAGTTTTATAAAAGTATATAAGTTTAGCTTTATTTAAGTTAAAGAAAACTACGTTTCTATTACTTTAATTTAGGGTATTTTTTAATTTCTACTAAAGCTTTTAAGTAGTTTTTTTAATATTAACCTCTACTACTATAATACTAATATTATTTATATACCTAAAGTAGGTATTAAGGTTATTAAGCTTTAGGTTAAGGGAAAAATAAAGTATAAAGATAATAGGGGAAATAAGGAACTTTTATAAGGCTTTATATTTTAGCTTTATTTTTAAAAAAGTAGTTTTATAGCTATTTTAAATAAAAGCTTTATAATTATTTATAAAGAAATTAACTTATTTTATAAAAAGGGGGGGCTATTTTTATTCCCTAAGTTTATATATTAGGCGGTTATATATAATAATATTAAATATACTAAAGATATTAAGTATAAAAAGAAAGATAATAAAACCTTAGGCTAGGGTAACTTTAATATTATATAGTAAGTAGGTAATTAAGTTTATTATAGACTTTTTTAAAAAAGCCCTAAAATATTATTTTAATAGTATTTTATATTTTATTATTAAAAAGGAGACTTTTTTAATTAAAAGTTTTTTAAGGCCTTTACCTATATAAAAAAGTAGGAAAATAGGTTTATAGTTTTTATATATAGTATATACCTTCTTTAGCTTTTTAAGTTTAAGGATAATAGTAATTTTTATACTTTAGAAAAAAAGTAGGTAGTATTTTATTATTAAATATTTATAAAAAAGGTTAGTTATATATTTACTAATAATAAGCTAAGTAAGTTATAAAAGGGTAATTAATATATTATTTACGCTAAGTATAGTATTTTTTAACTTTATTATAGCTTTTTTAGCCTTTGGCTTTAATATTATTTAATTTTAGTAAATATCTTTATTAATAAAAAAGTCCTTTTCCTATAGGTCTAAGATATCCTCCTTTATTATCTTTTACTTAAGAAGTTTATTTCTAAGGAAAGTTACTTTTTTTATAAAGTTTAAAATACTTTTATTTTTATTTATTAAAAAAGGTAGTTAAAAGCAGTCTATTACTTTATATTACTTAGCTATTAATTAAATATTTTTAGTAATACTAGCTTTTACTATAATTTTATTTTAGTAGGCTTACTTACTATAGTATATAAAGTTTTTAAAGATTTTATAAGTTCTTTTTTAGGTAAGGAAGCTATTTACTACTTTTTTATAAGCTTTATAAGTTACTTTATATTTTTTTAACTACTATAGTATACTATAGCTATTTTAGTATTTAGTTTTACTAGCCCTATTTATAGCTTATTTAAAAAGGTCCTATAGGGCCTTAGTATATTTATTAAAGTTAGTTTTTAATAATATAGTTAAATTAACTATAGGAAGGGTTTAGGTAAAGGAGTATATAAGCTAACTAAAGTCTTCTTAGTATTTTAATAAAATATATTTTTTCCTTACCCCTAGGGTTATCCTTAAGGGCTTAGGTAGGTTTATAATTACTATATAGTAGTTTAATCCTATATTAAAGAAATATTTAACTTTAGTTAATATAGAGTAGTTTATAAAAACTAAGTTAATATACTTTCCTAAGTATTAAATAGGTATATTTATTAAAGCTAAGAGGAGATTATACTTCTCCGCCTATTTTATAATTTTATTACCTATAGGGTCTATGCTTTTACCTAAGTCCTAAAGTTAGTATAAGGCGTTAAAGTCGCTGGTGATAATAAAGCGGAAGAGGGGAGGACCTTATTTAATAAGGGTCTTTGTAGCTAAGTTTACTAAAGCTCTTTAGTAAACATTAATAATAGTATATTTATATACCTTTATTTAGTATATATTTATCTTTTAAGTCTAGGGGAAAAAGTTATTTACTAAGGAGGTTTAAAAAGATTTTAATAAATATAAAAACTAAAGGTTTAGTATTTTTTTAATTATTTAGGGGGTTATATATTTAATACTTAAGGTAATTTTTAGTTTAAGTTTTATTTAATACCTTATTTTATTAAACGTAGGGCTCCTAAATTAGTATAATATTATAGCTACCTTCCTATATTAGTAATAAAGTAATATCCTAGTAAGGACTATACTTTTTAATATTAGCTTAAAAGATTTTAAAGCTAGTGTTTTTTTAGTAGCTGTAATAAGGCTTATTATTTATAAGCTTACGTTAAAAGGTTTATTAGTATTAAAGGGGGCGTTAAGTATATTTTTATCAGCTTCTTCGTCCTTTTTATTATCTAGGCCAGCTACGTAGACTGCTGATCTAGCGGGGGAGGTTCCTTCATAAGGATCTTCTTTATCTAAGTTAACTTTAATAATAACTTTTTTAGCTGAAGCTTAAGGGGGGAAGGGTAATGCTAAGCTGGAGATTAGTAATCGTAGGCAGGGACTTATCTAGGTCCCTAGGTTAGCTGATTTCTTAGTATTAGGGGCTAGGGTAGGGGCAGGTTTAGGTTTAGGTAGATTAGCTTTATTATATTCCTGCTAGCCTAGTTCCTATATTACCTAAAGTTAAGCTTTAGTTATTTATACCTTTTCTTTATTCTTAATAATTAGTTTAGCGGGGTATTTTAAGGAGTCCGCTATATAAAGGCTATTGTAGTTAGTATACTAAGGCAGGGATAAGTAATTAGCTGTAGTATTATTGTATTTAAACGATAGCTTACTGCACTTGCAGTACCTTTCGGTTCTAGTGCAGTTCCGTAGGTTGTAGAACCCGAGGTATTGCTGGCATTAGGTAACCTAAGGCGGTTGGACTCGGACTCAGGTTTCTGCTGGGTAGGAGCTGTTAAATAGCCTGAAGCTGGGCTTAACGTTCTCCGTAAAGGAAATAAAGTAGCAGTATATATCTAAGGACTTTCTGAAGTTAGCTTTACAGTAGGCGACAGATAGGTTTTTAGCTCCTGCCCTAGTGTATACCTCCTCCAGGATTAGCGCATCTATAGGGTAAGTCCTGCTTATATTAGTATACGTCTTTGATACGCTGTATATAAGAAAAACCTTTTATAAATATACTTCTTTAATTTTTAAACCGTTAATCTCAGCTGCTGGCTTAAGCGTAATAATTTTGTTTTTTATATTTTAATCTTTTACTCTAAGGGCAAAGCTTAACTAAACCTCTTGGAAGTAGGTAATATTTCCGTTAGTAATCTTTGTAGTTTTAATTAATTCTTATTTAGCCCCGATGGCCGTTAGCTTTTTCTATTTATAGTCTAGCGGGACTTAGATAAAGATATGGTTATTGGGTTTCTCTTAAGTTTTATTAGGTTTGTTTTTAGTTTAAGTTACAGCAGCGGGGGCTGGCCTTTTACTATTAAAAATAAAACCCCTTTAGGTATTAGGGACCTTTTATAGTTTTTTATTATAAGTTAAGTTTTTTAACGTAACTTATACCTATATAACTATAGGAGCCTTTGGGTCTGCTTTTTTAGTAGTTGCGGGGGCTCCCGCTGGGGTAGGTCCTTTAGGGGTATTTAATTTATTATTTAATTTACGTAATGTATTAGCTAATGCTGTTTTAGTTAGTCGGGTATTTTTGTTATTACTACCCGTTTTCTTAGGGTTTTTAGGCCTCCCCCTTAGGTTTATATAAGAGGAGACGAAATTCTTAAAAGCGGTATTTAGGATAAAGCGTATTTATTCCGTAATTACAGCAGAGGGTTTAAAGGAGTATTATACTAAGCAGGAGTTAATAATTATAGCTATACTTAAGATAATCTCCTATTTAGCCTATTATTATACATTAATTTCTTTAATCTATTCTATAAGCTTATTTATAGTAAGGGAATTTCCTTTTTTATTAAGGGCGGTAGCTTTCTTTATACTATTAAAAATAAAGGCAGTAAAGCCTTTCGAAGCTATCTATACTACAAACGCTGCACTCGGTTTCGCTTTATTAAAGCTAGGTAAGGGTATTTTATTTACGCTAATAGCTTCTCTAAAGCATCTTTTCTTTTTAGGAGTAAAAGGGAGGACTATAACCTCTTCTGTCCTTAGGCCTAAGGGGGTTATCTTCTTCTAAAGTTAGAAGACTATTGTAGGTCCGGGGGCAACGGGGTTTATTTTATTTTAGTTATCTAAAGGGTTTATAAATATTACTATCTCTCTAAAGTCCTTAAATAGGACCGTAAAAGTAAAAAACAAGGTTGTTTTATTTAATAGCTAGTTAAATAAAGTAAGGGTTTTTGGTAGTTAGGTACTTAAAAGGTAGGGTACCTGTAGATATAGGAGGGAAGTTAATATTTCTTAGGTTCTACTAGGAGTTTATTATTTTAAAGTATTTATAATACCTTTTTAACGTATTCCTTATACTTTTTTAAGTTCTTAAAGTAAATAAAGATATTATTAAGGTATATAATAATAAAGTAATTTATATAATTATGTAGTATATAGTTAATTATTTTCTAAAATATTACAGGGGTATTAGTTAATCTAAACTATATAATATTACATTTATATAACCTATATTTAGTTCTAAAGGCGGTTTTCTATTTATTACTTTTCTTTATATAAATAAAGTTATAGGCTTCTTTAAGGTTTAATAAAGTAAAGACCTTAGCTCCTGTAAGCTAATCTTTAATTTTTAAAATTAATACTAATAATATAATATTTTTCTTAGTTATTATATTTAATTATTAGTAATTTATAATAAGTTAAAGTTTACTATTTTTCTTAGGTATAAATATAACTAAGGCTTTTGCTAAGGATTTAAAAAGTTAAATATAGCCTTTTTTTAGCTAGTCTTTAATTTATTTATTAAGTATCTTAAGTTTAGTAGTACTTAGGTTATAGATTTTATTAAACGTTAGTACTTTATTATTTATAAGTTTAATCTTATAATCCTATTAGCTATATTTTAGTAGTTTAGTATTTAATTCTTTATTAAAAATTAGTATATACTAAAGGTTTATTAATACGTTTTTTAAATATTCTAATATTTATTAGTTTTAGTAGTATAATTCCTTAACCTTTTATATAATTAAATTTAAAAATCTAAGCTATTTTTTTTTAGGTTTTTTAATATATTTAACTATTTTTAGAAGCTTTTTTAGCTTCTTAAATTATATTTATTTTATAAATTTTTTCTTTTTTATATATTTTTATATTTCTTTATTTAATATAAGGATTACTAATCCTATCGTTAAGGATATTATAGCATTTTATTAATCCTCCTAATCTAATTATAGTTTTACTATAATATTAGTTAATTAGGTATAATATTATTATATTACGTAGCCTTCCTTTTAATTAATATTAGGGTTATGTAACTTAAGCTAATTATATTTTAAAAGTATATTATGTTTTATAATATTTATAATATTAAAATTAAATATATCCTTAATTTTACTAAATTAGATTTTAAGGTAATTAGTTTTATAGTTAATAATTCTATTATTATAAGTAAATTATTATTTCTTAATGCTTATAAAGGTATATAGTTTCTCCTTTTTATAATAGGTTAACTATAGGTAATTAACTAGTTAAGGTATAATATAGCTTATTATAGCTTTAGAATTTATATAAATTATAATTAGATATCTTTTTAAAATATCTAGTACTTAGAATTTTTATAGTTTTTTTCCTTTTATAAAGGTATTTAAGTTATAGTAGATTATATTATTAGCATTATTATAATAATTATTACCATAAGGGTTAATATTAATATTATTTAGGTCTAAGGTAATTTATCTTAGTTTTTTATTTTAAATATTATAGTATTTACACTAGGTATATTTAGGCTTAGGTATATATCTAGTAGTAAGCTTATAGTATTTTTAAAGGTTATTCTAGCTAATTCCTTATAGTTTATTATTATTATTATACTTTATAAAGTTAAATCTTTATTATTTTAAGTTATAGGTAATATATATAAAGGCTTAGCGTTAATATTAGTATTTTTTATAATAATCTTTATTATAAAACGTAAATTCTTTTTATTTATATTCTATAACCCTATAATCTTTATACTATTCCTAAAGTTTAATTATAATATATTATTTATATAGTAGTAGCTTATAGTTAATAATATTAGCTTTATTATATTAGTTAGTAAATAAAATATTATTAATATAGTATAAAATTAATTTTAGTATTTTATTTATTAGGTATTTATCTACGTTAGTCTTAATATATTATTAAAACTAATTTCTAAGTAATTAAATTTAGTTATAGGTAGTACTTAAATTAATTTATTTAATTTATCTTTATTATTTAAGGAGTTTTTATTAATCTTTAAGTTTTTTTTATTATATAATTTTATTATAGCATTAGTTTTCTTTAATAATACCTTAAATTCTATATTAATTTTTATATTATTCTTAGTCTACTGTAGTTATTTTATAAAGGTAGTAAATACCTTTAGGTTTTACTAACCTATATTAGTTATATATATATTTCTTAAGGTTATTAATTTCTTCCTAAGTTATCCCTTTATAAAGGCTATATTATATTAGGGACGCTGTATCTTATTCTACTATCTTATTCTTTTCTAAGTACGTTTAAGTAACCTTTTTAAGTATATTTAAGGTTTAGGTATACTCCTTAGGATATTATTTAAAACTTTACTTATTACTGTAATATATTTAGTAATTATTATTATAGTATACTAAAAAGTGTAATATATTATAGTTTACTAAGGGTCTTATAATATTAATAACTTAGTTTTCCTTAAGTTTTAAAATAAATATAAACTTTTTATTACTATTTTTCTTAGGTATTTAATAATATTTTTTTATATATTTTTTCTTTTTATAATTATAATATTTAATATTTTTTTATTATACTTTAATAATACTAAGGTTTATTAGTCTTAGTTATTTATTATTAAAAGAAGTAATATAATTATTTTACTTTTTTCCTTAGTTAACTTAATATCCTTAAGTTTACTTAGGTTAAATATTATAAAAGTTTTTAGTTTTTTCTTACTTTTGCTTTTTTTATTATTCTTAATTATAATTATTAATTTTAATAGCTTTTTAAGTATAATTAATAAAAATTATTTTTTTATAATTAATTTTAAAAAGTTTATTTTTAACTTTAGGTTTTATATTATTATAGTAAACTTTTTTTTTTATTTCCTTAGTTTAGTTAACTTTAGTTAATAAATATAAGAAAGTTAAAGTATACTTACTTAGTAATTTTTTTTAAATAATAAAATAAAATTCTTACTTAGCCTTTTATTATTTATTTATAATATTAAAGGATTTCCTAAATTACTTTTAAAATTCTATATACTTAGTATAAATTTCTTTAGTTTACGTTTTAAGCTTTTTTAAATTAATTTTTCCTTTTTTATAATTCTATATAATAAGTTAAAATTATATTTTAGTATTTTTTATAAAGTAGCTACCTATAAAAATAACTTTATTTTTATTATTTTTTAAAGTATAAGGGAAGTATTTAAAATAGGTTATAAGTTCTAAGAAAAATTTATTTATTTTATATAAATCTCCGTTAAAGAGTTTAAGCTTTATTAGTTTAAGAACCTTACCCTTCTCCCTTTTTTTATTTTAAAGGTCCTAAAGCTATATTTTAAAAGCTTTAAATTTAGCCTTTAATTTATTATAATTAACTTAATTAACTATATTTTTAGCTAGTATATTTTTAAGCTTAATATTACTATTATAATTACTTTAAGCTTTACTTTTATAATTAGTATTATTATTTAAAACTCTAAAGTTTATAAACTACTAAGTTTTTAATATTTTATTACCTATAGGTTTAAAGTAATTATTTAAATAAAAGTTATTATTATATAATAAACTAAGTTTTATAAGTACTATAGGTTAGCTATTTTTAAAAGATAAACCTTAAAGTAATTTTATAATTTATATTAGTAAAGTAATTAAGTTAGTAATAGGTAATTTTATTATTAGCTAGTAATATAAATAAAAATAAATATTTATATTTTAATTTAATTATATTATAAACGCTGTAATAATAACTAGTTATTTAAGTATTTTAATAAGTAATATAAAATAAACTTATATATTTAGTTATATATTCTAGATTATATTAGAAAGTTGGCTTTCCTAGCTTTCCTATAGTAGATTATTTAAAAAGCTAGCTTTCCTAGCTTTCCTGTCAGGGGATGCTAATAGTCCTGATTAGTCTATCGGCCCGTAGTTAATCTAGTTCTGGCTAACCTGTTAGCCCCTTGTCGCGACCTTAAGAGTCGGGTCGTGACAGCCACGTATATACATTGTTTGGCTGCTGAGCTCCTTGAACTGGAAGCCCTTGAACGAATGGGACGGATTTGATTGAACGGAATGATTGCGATCTATCTAGGCGACTTCATTCTATTCAGGTGGCCTCGAATCGGAAGACCTTGACCAAAGCCCCAGCTTTGCTTACCATTACGAACACCTTGCGGGCATCAGGCTTGTTAATATAGCAAGTCCCTTCACTATCTAGGCAATAGGCAATAGGCAAAGGGGCAGAATGGCATGTTACCCACTGCATAATGCCATTTTGCACCCTTTTATTATTTGCTCCGCCAAATACCTCCTCAGCCCATAGTATACTTTTCATAAGCTGCAGCTTTGTGAACATTTTAGTATTAGATATAGCTTCAAATATTAAAATAGAGTTGCTGTCATATCTAGGTGCTACTTAATATGTATTTATTTTGTCTATCTCTAGGTCAATTGAAAAGGGATTGATTTTGGTGTCTACAAGCCAAGCTCTCTATAGGGTAATAGCTTGATTAAGCTTCGAACTGGTCATAAGGTCTGTTAAATCCCTTTACTAATGTATCTATATTCTACAACTTATCTCTTTACTCAAGGTTAACCAAGCGCTTTGATGACAAGGTCTTGTAATGCCAAAGTATTCCTTAAACCGGTGGACATTATATTGGCTGTTAAATTCTGTTACAATAATACTAGTTTTTTTCTTTCTTTGACTGGCTGTACCTAGCTACACAGCCTTATGGATTTTCACCGAATGGCCACTTCTTGCATTATCATTCGGTAAGACTATAAGACCGAAGCGGCAAGAGGAGTGCAGGGTTAGAAGGACAGCTACTCCTAATACGTTCTAGTGCTAGGACTTCTACCAGGAGAGAATTTTTTTTTTTGAAACGCTCATTTAACTAGGCACTATCCTCTTGCTTAATTAGGTAGGCGTTAGGCCCATGATGCAAGGGGTAGGCTTACATGAACACCCATTCAAACTAATCAATGTCAACTTCAACTAATTCATGTCAGCGACATGCCTTTTATAAAGACTTTGCAATGTTCCTAGACTTTGCAATATTCCTAATTAGGAAGATGTATATAAGGCGTCTTACGGAGGAGTAACTAAGGCATTTACTTGTTGAAATAGAAACACATCTGACATTTCGTAACGTTACCTATTGTGCTAAAAAAAATTAATGTGTGCTTACCAAATGCGTTTGGTGCGTTACATTTTGCTGATTCCAATTGAAGCCAAGGGGTCTACTTCGAGGGTACTGAATTACGCAGGGACAGCTTTTTCGAGTTGGTAACCAACAACAGCTTTTCCAAGAATAACACCCATTCAATCTCCAGTTTCCATAATCAACATTCTAGACCGTTTGTTCTCTTACTAAACTAGCTTCTTGCGACGAACGTCTCATTTGGCGCACGACCTTTAGACTAAATCAAGATTTGGCAAAACGCTAGCGTTTCGCCTTTTAAAATGAGGTATTATCATACGCAGACTGACTTCCTGAAATATAAGATCGTGCTTTATCATTAATCTTGACGAAGATAACATGGGTTTCTTAAACCTGGGATAGTTCCGAGTTGGTAAGACTTAACGGCAGGGGTTATGTGCCGCCTAAAGAAAGTGAGATATGTAACAACAATCTTGAATGCGGGCGTCTTATTATCCCACATTACCAGATAGTAATAGCATCTCAGAACCACACCTACTTAAAATAGTAAAGGTATTATAGAACTTCACCTACTCAAATGGTAAATCCATCTTAGAAACCACCTAGTGGACCTGGCTAGTTGAGCTCAAATGATCTATATAAGAGTGAGGATATATTTACAATAATGAAGATCTTACCCTCAAGCTCCTTAGCAGCTACACACTTCAACGAACTCTTTTCCAACTGCCAACCATTAAAGTATAGAGACTTTTAGTCTAACTCCAAAAACTATATTTGACAATGCAGCAATCATTCACTACGTTCCTCGCCTTTTTCTTGGCTTCGGGCGCCCTGGCTGTACCTGCTGGTAGCCTGAACACTCGCCAGACCTCTCCTGACGGATCCTGTGGTGGCACCACTGGCTTTGTTTGCGCCACCGGCTTCTGCTGCTCCCAGTTTGGTTTCTGCGGTCAAGGTGCCTCGTTCTGCGGCAGTAGTTCAAGCAGCGGCAGCGGCAGCACTGGCAGCGGCAGTACCGGCAATTGCTCATGGGCCGGCCACTGCGCTGGCGCTACTTGCAGCACCGACAACGACTGCTCTGATCCTTTTTCTTGCGTTAACGGTATCTGTGGCGGTAGCAGCAGCAGTGGCAGCGGTGGCTCTGGTACTGGTACTGGCAGCGGCAGCAGCGGCAGCGGTGGTGGCAGCGGTGCCATCACCTGTACCTCTAAGCAGTTCTTCACCGGTGATGGTTCGACTGCTGCTGGCTGGCCTGCTGAGAGCGCTTGGGCCAGCTTCGATAACATCTGGAATGCCAACGTTAACAACATCAACAACGCCTGCCAGAACAACGAATGGGGCGTACCTAATAACTCTGCTCAGGAGACTTCCGATCTTCAAGCTGCTATCCTCAGCGTTGCATCCGCTTCTGGCGTCGATTCGCGTTATATATTAGCAACTGTAATCCAGGAGAGCAAGGGATGTGTCCGTGTCCCGACTACGCAAGGATTCTTCTCCAACCCCGGTCTGATGCAGGACGCCGACGGCTCACATACCTGCTGGATCTCGCAAAACAACGGCGTCGTCCCCTGCCCCAACGACGAGATTGTCGGCATGATCCAGGACGGTACTCAGGGAACTGTCGCTGGTGGTGGCGATGGCCTCCAGCAGCTTCTGGCCAGTCTGTCAACTACTGGTGCCCAGCAGGTCTACCAGGCTGCCCGACTCTATAATTCTGGCAGCATCCCATCCGATGGAAACTTAAGCGAGGGTGGTGCTACCTCCTCATACTCCTCAGATATTGCTAACCGTTTAACTGGCTGTGTTTTTTAATTAAGTAGTGTTATATTATCTTAATTAATTAAGTAGTAGAGTAAGTTATATATATAGCCCTAAGGCAAAGTATATATTAAAGAAATATATATAGTATAGAAATGTTTATATTATAGAGATATATATATAAAGGAGAGATATATATAATATTATAACAAACTTGTGACAAGCTGAGCTCCTATAGTGTTAGTATAAGAGGAATTCCCAAGGGATAAACCTTGTATTAGGTTTATGTTGGCGGATGGGCCAGGCTGGACTGGCGAGCAATTAACAAGGATAAGGGGTTTGTTTACATAACTAGTAGATAATACTTTTGTAGGTATAATTAAGCGTTGTTCTGTATTTACAACTGGCTATCTAAACTATTCTAAACGAGCGTTGTAAAATGAATATATAGTTTAATATTTACTTATGTTCTATTATAACCTAATCTAAAGTATATACCTTCCGGGAATACTACGGAAAGAATAGCTAATTATAGAAGAGCTTTATAAGCTTACTAAAATACATATACTATAGTGTATAAGCCTTAATAATAAAGTTATAGGCTTACTAGGTATAATAAAACTTTATAAAGTAAATTATTAAAAAATAATTAAATATATAAGATTATGATAAGCTAAGCTCCTATAGTGTTAGTATAAGAGGAATTCCTAAGGGATAAACCTTATGCTAGGTTTATGTTAGCGGATAGGCCAGGCTAGACCAGTAGGCAATTAACAAAAATAAAGGAGGTTTATTTATATAATTAGTAAATAATACTTTATAAATATAATTAAGCATTATTCTATATTTACAACTGGCTATTTAAACTATTTTAAATAAGCATAAAGAAGTTATATATATAATATAATATTTACTTATGTTTACTTTCGTAAAAGTAAACATTTTCCTAATTAAGTAACCGTTTACTAGTGTTTACTTTTTGTAAAGTAAATATAATCTTAATTAGTTTATATAAACCGTTATTTATCTATAGTACCTACCCTATAGGTCTGCTAGTTATAACTATAAGTTATTAAGTTATAATATAATACTCCCCCCCCGTTAGTTTTATCCTTAAGGCCTAGTCTACATCCTATATAAGTACTATAGCCCCTTTATTTATTAAGTAAGTATTTTTCTTCCTTAATTATTATTATACCTAATTATATTAAAAAGCTAAAGGTACTGTTAAAGTTATATTTTATAAATTACTAAAATTCCTAACTGAATTTTATTTATTCTTTTAGGTTTAAAGTAGTACCTTATATATAGTACTTAAATAAAAGGATTTATTATATAATAATTAAAGGTATTATTAATTATATTTATTACTATAGCTTAGGTTATTTTTATAATAGTTCTTATACTTTAATATTAAACTATAAGTTACTATATTTTTTTTATTTTATTTTACTAACTTTTATAATAAATTATATTACTAAAAAGCTTTATTATTTTAAATAGCAGGAGGAACTTATAAAAGAGGTTTTTATAAAACGTTATTATTAATAAGCGGAGTAATAGAAATTAATAAATAAGGTATTAGCCTATTTAATACATCTTTAGAAGCTTTATTATATACTTTATAATTAAGGTATAGAAATAGTAAATTATAAATTAAATACTAAGGAGATAAAAAAGGTAAATTATTAAGAAAAAGAGGAAAGGCAGGCTAAGCTAGCTTATGTATAATATAAAAAAGCATAGCTTCTTTATAAAGTATAATTTATAAGTAAGGTTAAGTAGCCTTCCTTAAATACTAATTTAGTATTCTTAGGTTTAGATCCTCTTACTTTATTAAAGAGTACTCCTTTATTATTTTCCTAGGTTTTATAAGTTATTCTAGTTCTTCCTATATTTATTTTTATTTTACTTACAGTTATTTACGGAGTTTATTTTAAAAAGTTTTTAAAGTAGTATTAGTATATTTAAAATTACTTTTTAATTCCTAGCTATCTATATTTCTATTATATTCTTTCTATTCTACTAAGTATTAGAGTTTACTAATTACTTTATTTATTTTTAATAATATTATTTTATTAACCTTATATTTAAGTTCTTTACCTTTAATAATAATTTTATCCTTAATAAGTTCTCCTATATTTTTATTTATTAATACTTTTTCTAATAGTAAAATATAAAAAATCAGGTATATTAGTTTTCCTTATTTACTTAGTTACTCTAGGAGGTCTAGTTTATAATTAACTTTACTAATTTTCTTTAAAATCTTATAAAGCCTGACTTTTTTATAATCTAGCTTATTACTTAGCTTATTTATTTTAATATTAGCTTAT
>NW_020209324.1:0-15731 GCF_003025095.1 Trichoderma harzianum CBS 226.95 | reverse complement strand
AATAGTATTTTAATAATAGTAAATAAATTTATAAAGTAAGTATATATCTTACTTCATTAAAAATTATACTTAGTAAAAAATTATATATATATATATTTAAAAATAATAATAACTAATTATAATATACCTTAAGAAATTATTTTTAATAAAAAATAAACTTTTATTTTTAAATTTTAATAAAAACTTATAATAAAACTTAAAGTAAATTATAAACTTAGTAATATATATTATTTTAAAATAAATAATTAAATAAAATAAATAAATTAAATTATTAAGTAATACTTAAGATATTTTATTAATTTATAATAAAATAATTAAGTTAATAAATTACTTTTTATATAATTATATTATAATAATATAAAATCTAAATTTACTAAGTTAATATTATTTTATACTTTATATAAATATACTTTTTTAATATATAAACTACTTTAGAAAAAGCTTAATGTTAATAAAGTATAACCTTAAGTAGAATTAATAAATAACTTATATAAAAAATTAAAAATATAATTAAAATTTATTTAAAAATATATAAAATATTATATAAATAAAAATAAAATTAAAAAACTAAACTTTTAAAAAAAGAATATAATTTACTTATTTTAATATATATAAGGTTATAAAATATTAAATATTAAAATAAATTAATTAAATAATAAATTTAATTTTAGAAAAATTAATTTATTTAAAAATTTTAAAAAAAAAATAGTATTAATTATAAATTAAAAATATTAAAAGGTATATAACTAAAATACTTTATATTTTATATATTACTTTTAGAGAAAGTGTAAATTAATAAAGTAATAGAAAGATTAATTTTAAATAAAATTATTATTATTAAAAAAAAAAAAAAATTTAAAAATATTTTAGTAATATAAAAAAACTTAAAAAAAAGTAATAAAATAAAATACTAAGTTAAATAAAAAGAATATAATTTAATTTATAATATATAAAAACCTATTAAAAGCTTTAATATAATAAAACTAATTTAAGATTTTTAAAAAAATTTAAAATTATATTTAAAACTTTTAATACTAGTTACTTAATAAATAAAAAATTAACCTAAGTAAAAAAAAAAAGTATATAAGTTTTTTTTAATAATATAAAAAAACCTAAATTTTTAAACTTTAAATTAATACCTAAGGAAGGTTAATTTATATTATTAAAAATACTTAATAGTTATAAATTTAATACTATTACTTATTTTATAATTATTTTAGTATTTACCTTAATTATTTTATAATAAAATAATTTATTACCTTACTTTTTTACTTTTTTATATATTTTTTAAATATATAATAAATAACTTATTACTTTTACTAACTTTAATTATAATTTAATTATTTAAGTATTTAAAAAATTAAAATACTCCTTAGCTTCTTTTTCTTTATACTTTAAAAAATACTTTTAAGCTATTACTTTTTTAATTAAAAAGGGAAATTAATTATTACTAAATTAAAAAATTAAAATTACTTATAAATATTTATAATAAAAACATTATTATAAGATTTCTTTACCTTTACGTAATTTCTATAATAANAAGAAGTTTTAAAAATTATATACGTAAACTTAAAATAATAATAATAAGTATAAGGTATATTTACTATTATTTTAGAAGTTAATATATACTTTATAAAAAATTTTTTTTATATTTTTATAAGCTTTTATAAATAAATTAAATATAATAAAAATAAAAGGAAAATATACTTTATAAAAATTATATATTATAGCTTAATTAAGTATAAGGCTTTATTAAGTCTTAAAGGTAAAATTAATACAAAAAGAAATATTATATTATAATTTAATTTAATAAAGATATAAAGGAAAAGTACTTATAATAATTATTAATTAAATAGTTAATAATAAGAAAAAGTAATAGAATTTAACGCTTTTATAATTAAAGTAACTTATATAAGTACTTTTAATACTTTAAAAAATAATAAGTTATAATACTTTTTATAAAATAACTAAATATATAAAATTTAATTTTTTATACTTTTTAAATAACTTAAATAAATAGTTATTAATAAAATATTAAAATTAAATATAAACTAAATTTTTATTATATTTTACTTACTTTATAATTATATTTACTTAAAGCTACTTCCTATTCTTTTTATTAATATAAACTAATTAACCTTAGCTTATTACCTTAAGAACTTACCTTATATTAGTTAAGTATTAGGTTAAGATATTATATATAGTTAAATTAATTATAAAGAGAATTTAAGTAAAGAAGTATATAAATTAACCAAAGTCCTTTTAGTATTTTAATAAAATATATTTCTCTCCTACTCCTAGGGTTATTTTTAAAAACTTAAGTAGATTTATAATAACTATATAGTAATTTAATCTTATATTAAAGGTATATTTAACTTTAATTAACGTAGGGTAATTTATAAAGACTAAATTAATATATTTCCTTAAGTACTTTATAAGTATATTTATTAATACTAGGAAAAGATTATACCCTTTTATTTATTTTATAATTTTATTACCTACTAAGTCTAAGCTTTTACCTAGGTCTTAGAGCTAGTAAAAAATATTAAAGTTACTAATAATAATTAAGTAAAGCAGGGGGGGGCCTTATTTAGTAAAGGTTTCTATAGCTAAGTTTATTAAAGCTTTTTAATAAATATTAATAATAATATATTTATATACTTTTATTTAGTAAATATATTTATTCTTTAAGCCTAAGGAAAAAAGTTATTTACTAAGGAGGTTTAAGGAGATTTTAATAAATATAAAAACTAAGGGTTTAGTATTTCTTTAATTATTTAAGGAGTTATATACTTAATATTTAAGGTAATTCTTAGTTTATTTTTTATTTAAAACCTTATTTTATTAAGTATAAGCTCCTAGATTAGTATAATATTATTGTTACTTTCTTATATTAATAATAAGGTAATATTTTAGTATAGACTATATTTTTTAATATTAGCTTAAAAGATTTTAAGGCTAGTGTTTTTTCAGCAGCTGCAACGGGGCCTACTGCTTATAAGCTTACGTCAGGGGGTTTATTAGCGCCCGTAGGGGTATCCTTTATATTTTCATCCTCCTTATCCTCTCCGTTGTTAGACCCGGTTACATACACCGCCGACCTGGCGGGTAAGGTTACCAGGGGGGAGTCCTCCTTATCTAAGTTGACTTCCACTATGACTTTCTTCGCGGGGGGCTAGGTAAGGGGTTGCGGCGCCGAGCTAGATTAGATGCTTGAGGAATTTGCCTGAGCCAACGTTACATTTTTCTCATGATGATTAAAAGAGTGGTAGCTAACATTCCGTACATAGCCACTAGATTTTCGTCTATAAATTACATTACTTCTGCTCTAAAGACTGCTAGAAAAGTTCTCAAACTTCCCAAGGCTTCCAAAAACTTCCAATTTCTATTACAACCAGTTCTTAATATTTCACCGAGCTTCAGTTTATTATTCACAATGCGCTCTTTAGCCTTCATTACCGCCCTCAGGTGAGCACACATCTAGTTCTATGTATTTCAATTCATGATACTAATATCACTAGTCTTTCGATCTACGGTTTGTGATCAATGGAATGTTGTTTTAATATACTCGCTATATGCTAATTACATCGCAGGATGCATGGCGGAATCTGGTGGCTATCCGGGAAATCCATGTGAACGGGTCGGCGCTAAATGCGACCCCGTTGTCCAAAACTTTTGCCAAGGCAAGTTCGACGCTACAGTTGAGTTGCCATGTGGCCCTCATGGATTTGTTGGCGTTGGCTGTTGCTGGCATGGGCCTCCTCCTCCAAAGTGAAACCTGTATGACGGGCAGGTCTGCGTGCATGGAAGTTAGGAGATAGTTGGATTATAGTTGAGAGATTGACTTCTATCTGAGGAATAAAAAAAAATGAAATAAAAAAAATGAAACATTATAAGTAGTGCCGTTGTATATTATCCCTTGTTAAATGCTTCAACTTAAACCTATTTATGCAAATATAACAACTGGGTAACATTGTTGAATAAGGAAACACTAGTCCGATCTACCTACGTGGATCACATAGATTTTACATAAATAAGAGGTTCTGGCTCCCGACTTCTTGACTAGATAACTAAGACCTTTCAATTCAGGCTGAAATGGATAGCGTTGGATAGTATTGAGGTTATTAAAGACTAGTCTTACTTTTATCCCCATTCGCGTCGAGACCATTCTCCCTATCAATCTGCATCAAAATATCCGTTGGACAGAGTATCCGAGATAAACTCCTGCCAGATTTAAACTTGGTCACTCCAGCATCATCATAGGCCAAACTCATTACTTTTTCTGGGCACATGACGTACTCTGGCAGTGAGTGTACCCCCTCTTTCACCCATTGCCAACCCCGGTCCTCATTTGGTGGTTGAGGTTTCCATCCTCGTATTGGTACCGGGTCCCAAGACCTGACCTTTTCTTCGCGAATCCGAACCATAGGATGAAAGTACTCATTAGTGGCACCATCAGTACCGTCACCTGGATCCCTTGGATAGCCTCCAGGAGTGCGATCTTGTTTCCCGAGAAGTCGGAAGAATGCACCCTGTATCCCAGAGAAGTCGCTCACGATGGGCCCACACCCCCAACTAATCGTGAGTCTGTCCATCGCGAGCCGATGCTCTTCAACGACGGTGTTGATGGCGAACTGTTGGAACGTGAGCATCCTAGAGACGTTGTCTACCTAAGATAGGACGAGTGAGTTAGCAAACCTACGTCTGGCAAACGACTAGAATATGTAAAGCTTACCATCCACGCAAATGTGTTGTCTCCAATTTCCCCGTAATCTCCTGCAGTTGGTCGAGATTCTGCTTGCCCACCAATATTTCCATGCACGCCTGGGAACCAGCATTGCTGCAGCTCCTTTGCAGGACTATGGGCAGTCTTGTGCCAAAGGGTAGGAGGAAAGGTCAATCGTTGTTCGTCAATGGCAAGAGCTTGGAAGGCATAATCTACGCCTAATCGCGGCATGTTAGCTCTTGGAAATATCTTAAGCGATTCATAATACTTACGTTCTGATAAATTGGTGTTGTGGAAAGTATATTCCTTGTTGATAGGAATGCCAACCTTCGTCAGCCATTTTACGAAGCCCAACTCGGGAATTCCCTGGCCCCAGATGTCAGCCATGATAACCGTTAACCAACTTGCATACTTACGAGAGCGCCAACGGTGTCCCAAACGCCAATTACTTTGACCGTGACGTCGGATAACCCCAATTCCTTGTGATGATCGAGGTACCAGGTCGAGAGTCTAAATGGCCTGCCGCTTATATTTTGGCGATATGCCTGCCACATTTCCGAAAACCGTGACATGTGCACTGGGGAGATGACACCCACATCGCAAACAAGCCCAGCAACAGAACGAGCCGTAAAGGCCCCACGCGAAAAACCAAAAAAGAAAAGCTCGTCTCCGGGTTCATAGTTATTAGCTATAAATTCATAGGCCTGACAAATATCGTTGTCAAGACCCCATCCCAAACCGCCTGCAAACCCAAGGGTGAAGGGGAAAAGTTAGTTAAATGTCCTCTGAGTCGGTATAATATGTCTCGGAGTGAGACTCACCATATATTGCCTTCTGTAAAGGAAGGTCTCCTGAGCCGAGACCTGACTGATAATACACGATTTGTTCAACTTTGAAGCCATCTTCATCAATTCCTGTCTGAGCAAGCGCTCTAGCAATCCTGGCGACATTGGACGGTTTGGACGAATCGCCCAGGTTGGACGCAAGCCATGTGCCGTCGGCACAGACTATGATGCGCTTATATGTCGCTAACTTGGCAGTGTCAGGTTCCATAGTATGATTGATTTGACCACAACCAGACGCAGACAGCATCTGGGACACAATCTGCTATAAATAGGACTTGATGATAGAACTCTTGCAAAATCGAGAAATTCACTAAAATCAATCAAGTCAGGAAATTGACCTATTTGCTATTTGCCTATTGCAAAAGGAAATTTTCGGAAGTAACGGACCGTCCGCTGGATAAGCCTGATAGGCTTGATAACCTAGAACTCGGAAATGGGAATATAGGAATGCATTTTAAACCTTATTCTAACACTCGCTAATATCTTCAGAACCATTTGTAATTTAAATAAAAGTATAATACCATTAGAAAGCCCTGATTTTGTAACGATCCGTTATACCGTTAAGCCAACAGGGCAAAAGATTAGGCCAATAATCACTATTGTAGCAATTACTGTAACGGAACCAGCGTCTTATAAGGGATCTATCTGTTACGGTAAACCAGGCCGTGACAGATTTCAGGAACTTTAAGTTTATTAGAGTTTTTATAGGATTTCTAATACCTAAAAGCAGGGAATAGAGATAAAAGAGTGATTTCTAGCTTGGTTTGTATTAGAAGCTTGAAAAGCTAATTGATTATAGTACAACCTTCTAAACTAAATCTTTGCTATTATCCTTATATTCTTATATTATCCTTATATTCTTATAATTAGCTTTTAGTCTTAAAATTCTCCTAAGGGTATATACTTGAGAAATATTATAAGAACTATTGGATTGCAAGATAGGCTTTAGCATGTAAAGAAATACCTAGAGAATGTAGCAAGGCAGAAAACTTTATGAAAGCCTCATGATATAGAGAAACGCCTATAGACTATAGCGGGATAAATAAGCTTTAGTATGTGAAGAATTTTTTCCTAGCCATGCTTTCTTGGCTTATAGCAGAATTCTAATTTGAGTTATACTAGTTAACAAGTTAACAAGTTACAAATTCCTTTCCAATTGGTTAACTGAATCGTCTCGAGGGGGCTTTGAATATGTAATATTGAAGAAATTTGAGCCGGCAATTGTGAAAAGATCGGGTAGTGCGGGGTACTATACTTTGGTTATTTCTCTGTCTTTTATTCTCCGTGCGTTGGAATTTTGATGACGTTTTGTAGCTTCGTTAGATCGATCTTCGATACCCTAGGTGCTATTAGTGAATGATGGAATGCTTGGGTTGCGTCATTTCAACGCTAGGGTGCATCGCCACTTATGTTAATTATGTATTGTTTGCGGCGGCTGTTGATGACGAAAGCCATCCATTTTCAAACGACGCCGGGCAATGTGTATTGTATGTCTTTGCTAGTAAAGAGGGAGTTACTAATGATTGAATGAATATATTAACCAAACATAAGCACGAATAACTCAGCCTTTTAACTTCTCTATTTATCATGTTCCTTTACTCTGGCATCCGAGCAAAATGGACACGTCTGGCCAAGATAGGCTTCAGCAGAAGGGAGGAGTGTTTCCTAACCTTCTTAAGATCCTAGGAGAAGCTCAACGCGATCTTCTTAGCCAATCAACCCGTATTGTACCGGATTTGAAACTCCTTAGCAGTATCAAAGATGTTATTACTGCGGGCGGCCAAATTAATGATCGCAAGTACCTCGTAAGTGATCCGAAACCCGAGATATTAACGGCCAAGACATTGAGACATTAATCAACATATTTTCCAAATAAGGTTGAAAACATCATCCAAGTTGCCGCATCTCTTCCAAATACGTCCATACTTCGAGGCGATCTTAATGCAGCGTTCATAGGCACCTTATGGCGTAACCTACAGCATCCACCAATGTCATACCTCGGCGATGAATTTAGATACCGTACTGCTGATGGGTCCAATAACGTAAGTTTTCCGTTTTGCGAACGCCGAACTCCGTGATCTAAATCGTAATATTTACAGAACATCACATATCCCAAACTCGGTGCGGCAGGAAGCCATTACGCTCGAAGCGTCGCCCCACAGCGCCCAAAGCCTCTTAATCTTCCCGACCCATCAGTTATTTTTGACAGTAAGGCAAATGTCCATTATGAATAGAAACGAGTTTGACGTGGCTAGGTCTTATGGCGCGCAAGAAGCCGATGAAGGAACACCCAACCAAGGTCTCCAGTAGCCTGTTTCACTTTGCCACCCTCATCATCCATGGTAACAGAGCATCCTATCAAATACTACGGTAGTTTGAAATGATCTAATTGTTTGATACAGACCTTTTCCGTACCGACGAGATAGACAGTACTAGGTTGAAGAATTCATCCTACCTTGATTTGAGCCCTCTGTATGGCAATAATGAGGATGAACAAAAGAAAGTCCGTACATTCAAGGACGGCTTGTTGAAAAAAGACACATTTGCCGAAAGCAGACTTCTCAGTCAGCCTCCCGGTGTTTGTGCTCTCGTTATCGTCTTCAATCGCTTCCACAACTACGTCGTTCAGGAGCTAGCCACTATCAACGAGCAGGGGCGCTTCAGTATACCAACTGGGATTGCTGAAAATGACCCTAGATACGGCCAGGCTCAGTTGAAACGTGACAATGACCTATTCCAGACTGGAAGACTGTATGTTACTAATACACAAGCCTTATCAGTGTAATGCCACTAACCTCTCTGCTCTAGTATCACCTGTGGTCTATATGTCAATGTCATTTTGAATGACTATCTTCGAACAATTCTTAATCTCAACCGCAATCCAGTCAATTCAGATTGGAAGCTTGACCCTCGTGAGGATTTCGATAACGTCTTTGACATGGAAGGGACCCCTCGAGGAATTGGTAACCAAGTCAGCATCGAGTTTAATATGATCTACAGATGGCACAGTGCTATAAGTGCTCAGGATGAGAAGTGGACGAATGATCTATTTCACAAAATCTTCGGAGCTGACGTCAACATTGGTGAGTCATAAACGTTCCCATAGCCGCAGCCTTTGCTCACTAGGTTATTGCTTAGATGATTTGCCTATCGATACATTCCTACGAGGTATTCGCAAGTGGACCAAGGCTATACCTCAAGATCCTGAGAAGTGGACCTTTTGCGGCTTAGAGAGGAATAGTGATGGAAGTTTCCCAGACGAACAACTCGTTGAGATTGTCCAAGACGCGACTGAGAGTGTGGCAGGTATGTAATCTTTACCCGATGGGCATTCCTTTCCCTAGCTCCGTCGACTCACTTATCGTGATGCTGTTTAGGGGCTTTTGGGGCTCAAAATGTACCCGCCATCCTAAAAGTTGTGGAAATGTATGGGATTGAGCAAGGGCGCGAGTGGGGACTGGCGTCACTGAATGAACTCAGACAATTCTTCAAACTAGAGCCCTATTCTTCGTTTGGTATGTGGACATCTGTTCCACCTTTGCAAAATTCATTCACTAATAGTCTTTAGCGGACGTGACCACGGATCCCTCTATTGCTGAAGCTCGTAGGATGAATGATTTCTGATGAAATGGACCTCCCATGCTGACTTGATAACACAGTCGAAGCCCTCTATGGGCATCCTGACAACATCGAGCTCTATCCAGGACTATTGGCTGAGGATGCCAAAAAGCCAATGGTCCCGGGATCTGGACTTTGCCCGGGGTTTACAACCTCCTTTGCTATCCTTTCGGATGCTGTCGCCCTGGTTCGTGGAGACAGATTCTATACTGTTGACTACAATCCCTCGAACTTGACGAGCTTCGGGTGGGTAATCTTGATAACGTGGCTTGTATTGCTGCTAACATCAAGTCAGGTTTAATGAAGCTAGTTCCGATTATGATGTCGCCGGAGGCGGAGTGATGTACAAGCTCCTGATGAGGGCGTTCCCTGGCTGGTATCGAGCAAATAGTGTGTTCGCTCTGTATCCCTTTACTACCCCAGAAGGAAATAAGGAAATTTTCGATAAGCTCGGAACTTTGCACGGTCTAGACTTCAACAAGCCTACGTTCATTGGTCTTCCGAAACCGATAACCACCTGGCAAGGTGTTGTCAATGCACTGGAAAACCAGGCGCAATTCCGTGTACCTTGTCAGTTTCTCAACCCACCCAGACCCCTCTATTTAACCCATGCTGCTCCGACTAACAATTCCACAGGGGGTCCACATACATTTCAGCTCATTCACCATGACTATATGCTAAGCAGCGACACTCCCGCCAACGCACAGCAGAGAACCAAAGTCCAGAAGTGTTTGTACAGTCCCGAAAATGGCCTGGAACAGGTCAAGCAGTTTTATGAGCAGGTAACCGCGAATCTTATCCGCCAAAATAGTCGTAGGATTGGTGGTTCATACCAAATCGACGTGGTTAAAGAGTAAGTAGGCGATCGTGAATGACGCACATGATATGCTAAACGTGCCAAGCATAGGAAACATTGCGCATGCGACATTTGTGGGCCACTTCTTTAGTTTCCCGCTGAAGAGCAATGGGGAAGGATCAGATTACTACACAGAGGAGACACTGGCCGATGCGCTCCGTAACCTCTTCGGTTACGTCTTCCTCGACTTGGATACGACAAAGTCGTTCAAGAATCGCATTGTGGCTGCCAAAGAAACGAAGAGAATGGGAGAGGTGATGCAGGAGGTCGTCACTAACATCAAATCTAGACATTTCCCCTCGTTAAGACAGTTGTTTCATACAAATTCCGCCAATACTCTAGGCAGCTACGGGGAACAGCTCGTTGAAAGACTGCTCCATGCCGGGCAAAGTGTTGATGAGACCGTGTGGACAATCATCCCCACTGCAGCTGCCGCATCCGCCACTCAGGCCCAAGGCGTATGTATGCCTGATTAATTTTCAATAGTTACTTTTGTCTAATCCCAGATTATAGTGGGCTCAAATGATTGATTTGTACTTGTCCGACGACTACTACTCACATTGGACTGATATAAGGAAGCTTGCGCTGTCTAATGAGCCAGAGGCCTTTGAGAAGCTGAAGAAGTACGCTTTAGAAGGGTATGATACTCACTTCACACGATGTAACTGGGCGCGATCTGACTAAGAGAAATAGTTTCCGTTTGTCTACGCCAGCCTTTGGCTTGATTCGCATCACGAACGGTGACAAAGTAGAGGTTCAAGATGGCTCAGCCGTGGTGTCTGTTAGCACTGGAGACACCATATTTACTGACTTCATCACTGCTGGCCGTGATCCTTCTAAGTTCCCTGATCCGGACCAAATCAAATTAGATCGGCCAGATGAACTCTACATCCATCATGGCTGGGGACCTCACGCCTGTCTTGGACGTGCCATTGTCACTGTCGCGGCTGCCAGCATGCTCCGCGTGTGTGCGCGACTGAACAACTTCCGTCGGGCACCCGGTCCCGCTGGAGAAATGCAAAGCAAGACGGTCAATGGGGCCTTCAAAGTCTACCTTTCTGAAGATGGGAGCAAGTGGGGACCCTTCCCTACAAGTGAGTATAACTAGGTATTTTAACCGCAAGGTGAATTATACTAACTCCATTAATAGACAAAAAGGTTATTTTTGAGCGACTTGAGCAAAGTTGAACCTCACTTACGCCTCAATATATCCTAGTAAGTCTTAATTGAGTAGGGCAAAAAAGTTAGTGAAGGTATCGAGAAGCAATTACAGAAAATGATATAATGGTTGTAACTTATTAAGGTTCCAAGGTTCTTTTGAAATAATAAGTTATTAAGTAATAAATTCCTAAAGTATTAGTTTGAAACTAGTAGGTGTAATAAACCGGGGCCTATAGATTAGTATAGGTTAGCTGTTCCTAAAGGACAAACCTTAGAATAGTTCTAAGGTTTATATTAGCGAAGGCAGTTAAGTTAGTAGACGGGCAACTTATTATTAGCTGTAGAATAAAGTATCTAAATATTTAATTTAATTACTATATATTAATAAAACTAACTATTTAAGTATTTTAATAAGTAATATAAAGTAAACTTATATATTTAGTTATATATTCTAAAGTTAAGTAAAATTAATTATAATCCTAATTAATTTATTTATACATTAATTAAAATTAACGTTAATTTTCGTTAACCGTTTTTTAATTAATTATATATTTTAACGTTAGTCTAAGAGCGCCTACCCTATAGGCCCCTTATTATAACTATAAAAGTTAGGTTGTAATATAATTCTCCCCCTTTTATTAGTTTTATCCCTAAGACTAGGTAATCTAGTATATAAGTATTTATACCTTTATTTATAAATACTTTTTTTATTTTATTACTTATTTATTACTAAAATAACTTTCCGTATTTAAAAATCTACTAATTTAGTTAATTAAAAAAAAAAAAAAAACTTAATAAAAGTATAGTATTTACTATTTTTATATTATTATAATTTATTAAAATAAAGTTTTACTTTTATTATAAAAAGAAAAAATCTTAGTATTTAGCTTCTGAGGTTAACTTAAGTTACTACTTAAAGTATATTAAAAATTATAAATTTTATAAAGTATTTATTATACTTTAATAATTATTATATATTTTCTATTAGTATAACTAGCTTAATAGTAAAGTTAAAATTATTAAAAAGGAAATTATAAATTTTATAACTAAAGTTATTTATCTTTAGAAATAATATAAGAAATAATCTAAAAAGGTAGTATATATAGTATCTTAAGGTATTAATAATTTAATAAAACTAAAGTAATTAAAAAAGAAAAAGCATAAGGCGGAGGCTGCTCTTTAGGCTGTATTATTATTTATACCTAAGGATAAAGCTTATAGTTAAGCTTAAGGTTACGCCTGCAGTATAATAAAAAACCTAATTTAGGCTAATATAGCTTTATATAATAATAAAAAACCTTAATTTAGTATAATATAGCTGCTATACTTTATTTAACCTAGGGTAATTATTAATATAAGTATAATTATTTTTACTATAGCTATAATAAAATAAAAGGCTTTTTTAAACCTAAAGCTTTAAAAAAGTATAGTTTTTATAAAAGTATATTTTACTAAGGGGCTTATAAGTATTATTATTAATAATAAATTAAAAGTATACTTTACTAAAGGGTATAACGAACCAGGTCCTATAGGTACTATAGGTTAGCTATTTCCAAAGGACAAACCTTAGAGTGGTTCTATGGTTTATATTAGTAAAGCGATTAGGTCGGTAAACGGGCAATCTTATCACCAGCTAGTAATATAAATAAAAGTAAATATCTAAGTTCCAATTTGATTATATTATAAACGCTGTAATAACAACTGGCTATCTAAGTATTTTAATAAGTAACATAAAATAGACTTATATATCTAGTTATATATTCTGGATTATGTTAGAAAGCTGGCTTTCCTAGCTTTCCTATAGTGGATTATTTAGAAAGCTAGCTTTCCTAGCTTTCCTATTAGGGAATGTTAACAGTCCTGATTAGCCTGTCGGCCTATAGTTAATCCAGTTCCGGCCAACCTATTAGCCTATTATCGCAACCTTAAGAGTTAAGTCATAACACAATTCTCCCCCTCCTATTAGTCTTATCCTTAAGACCTAATTAAGGTAGTATATAAGTATCCACTCCTATCCTATTAGTAAGTACTGCAATCCTTTTTATTTTACCTCTGTTTTTTATTTCTTTATTATGGCTGATCGTAAGCGTAAGCGTGACAATAAACCTGTTTCTAAGCGAAAGAAAGAAGAGCGTAAAGGCCTTGCTAATACTATACTAGAAAATTCTATCCTCGTTATAAAATCATACACTTACTGCAAAAAGCAAGGCTGCAATTATATTACCTTAGAGGAAGATTCCCATCAGTATTTTTCTTATATTTAAAATCAAAAATCTTATTGCAAAGTATTTAGTCTTACCCTACAACAGATACGCAAGGTAGCAACTTATTATTTAAAATTAAATAAAAAGCTTAAAGAAGCGGAAGAGGCGTAGCTTAAGGCTGGTGCCCGAGTGAAACGTCTTTGTACTCAGAAACGTAAGTGGTTAAAGCGGATAAAGCAGGCTATTGCTCGTGGTATTAATAATTTAGAGGAATTGGAGCGTATTAAACGTAAGGAGCGGGAAGCGTAAGAAGCAGAGGCGGCTCGTCAGGCTAATACGTCGTTGCCTAATTTATCTAATCCTGTAACTCAGGGTTCTGCAGTTAACGCTATTAATTAAGATACTTTTAACCCTTCTTTACTAAACCTAGACTTTAGTGGAAGTTATTTATAAGGTCTTTTAAGTATTTAAGGTCCTTAATAGTTTGCTATAAGTTTTCTATTTTATTATAGCCTTTCTATTTTACTAGGTATTTAGTTTATTAAGTATTTTTATTAAATCTTATTATCTTAAGTTTCTTAACCTTATATTTAAGTTCTTTACTTTAAATAATAATTTCGTCTTATATAACTTTACCTATTTCTTTATCTACTAATACTTTTTCTAATAGTAAAATATAAAAATTCAGATATACAGTTCTTCCTTATTTTCCTAAGGCAAGTAGAAGGTCTATTTCGTAATTAATAGGTCCGATTTTCTTCGTGACTTTGTAAAGTCTAAGTTTCTTAAAATCGAGCTTATCGCTTAGCCTATTTATCTTAATGTTTAGCTACTTATCGTTTCACAAGTATTAAAGTAGGTAGACTATATCTCCCTCCTTAAAGGTTAGTCCTTTAATTTTTCTTATGTCTGCGAATTTAGCTATTTATTATTTAACAAATTTGAGTTATACTTGCAATTCTTAATATAGTTCTTTAAGTTTATCAGCTATAATAATAGCTTTACTAGTATTTTCTCCTTTAATAGGTGGCTGATGTAGATCTGGTTTAAACCTATAGTTTACGTAGAACGGTAAGTAGTTTATAGATTCTACTGGTGTACTATTATAGGATACTTAGGCAGTTAGTAAGTATTCTACCCAATCGTCTTAGTCAAAGTTAACGTAGTATTATAAGTAAGTTTTAATAATTTAGTTAATTTATTCTATTTATCTATCCGTCTATAGGTAATAAGCTATACTGGCTTTATATTTTAGTCTAATTTATACTATAAGTGATTACTAAAATTTTAACATAAATATTAATTCTCTATCGGAGATAATCTCGTTTGGTAGTCTATGGTTTATATAAATGTATTAGAAAAAGACGTAAGCTAAGTCTTCTGCAGAGCTTTTCTCTGTTACTAAGATAAAGTAGGCTATTTTTGAAAGTCAGTTAACTATTATAAAGATACTGTCCTAAGTATTATTAGTTATAGGTTCCTTTAAAAGTAGGAGCTTTATAATATAGTCGAACGTTATTGATTTCTAATTTCTAACTAGAACTAGTAAGGGTTATAGTTTTCCATAAGGAAGATAGTGTAATACCTTAGCTCGTCTATATATTATATATTCTAACACAACCTTCTGTACCCATTTCTTAATACTTTTAAATTTAAAATATTATGTAATCTACTATATGGTTTTTCTAATTCTACGGTGTTCGTTAAGCTTATGTATATAGACTAATTTTACCACTTTGCTTCATAAGTCTTCCGGTACCTAGATAAGTCTATCTAGTATCAGGTATCTAGTATCTATAGAAACACCTTCTAGGTATTATTTATTTTCCTAGTTCTTAACGTATTCCTTTATGTCGTTAATAATTAGATTGTCTATTTCGATTTAGTATATAATGTTAATTAATTGAATTACTAAGTTACTATACTGATTTTTCTTTAGTATTTATACTTTAACTTCCGGTATTTCTTAGAAGTGGTCTAGGTATCTGCTAAGTATATTAGCACATCCGTTATCTAATCCGCTATAGTATTTAATAATAAGCTTAAACTTGGAAAGTTGCTTATAGTACTTAACTTATCTGTAGGATAATTCTTATGTTATTATAAAGTAAGTAATATTCCAGTGATCTATAAGGATTATTACTAGAAATCAACTTCCTTTACAGTAATGTCTTTAATATTACTTACTAAGCGCTTAGTATATAGCTAGAAATTCTTTATTATAGATAGGATATCTGAGTTCTGGTCCGTGTAGTTTCTTAGAGAAATAGGCAATAGGCCTAAGTTTCCCTTTTTCATCTAGTTGGCTAAGTACTCCACCG